>NW_021319518.1:6123697-6205905 GCF_001605985.2 Dendrobium catenatum | reverse complement strand
TACGAAAATCCAGCGGCATAACGGCAGTATACGGAATTTACACAAAAATTCCTAAAAATCACAATTTACCAAATTAATACAGAACGTGCACGACAACATTATAAGACTTCTATTCTACTGAAGCAACATCAATCAACATCCTGATATTTATCTATTCGATCAAAATCACACAGAACCCAAAATAACCAGTAGAATCGTTACAGAAAAATACTCAAAACGTGTAGAAAGAGCGTATGAATAACATATCAAAAGTTGTGCGGTGAAAGTTTCGTCAATACAAAATACGGCGCGTTTTTCGGTAATGAAAACACAAATATGTGCACAAAACGATCAAAACTCAACATCTTCGAAAACAGAAATAGGATTCGGAGTCCTTACCACGAGATAAACACTTTTCCCAACAGCGGCGTCGGAAGAAAAGCGCTCAGCGGCCTCCGGAAACCAGCTTTTCCTTTGCTTTCCTTCTCTTTCTCTCTCCTCAGATATTTTATTTTATAAAAAATGATTTTCTCTCTCATCAAATTGAGCTGATTTCCTTATAAACAAGTCTGATCGGCCTGGCCGATCGCCACATCGTCTAGGACGATGTGAACAAAATTCAATCATCGATAATTAATTTCTTGGACGATTTGCTCTCTGACTTGTGCCATGCTCTGATCGTCCCAAGACGATCCAAAAATCGGCCCGGACGATCCTACCCCAGAAAATCAGCTGTATTCACTGCACTGATCGTCCTGGACGATCTCAATATCGTCCCAGACGATCATGGGAGGAAAATCAGATCCAGAAAGGAAAAATCAAAGGAACGAGCTCTCACCGGTGAAAAGCCTCATAAGGTACATGTCTTTAATAATTCAAGAATCTCATAATGCTATAAAAGTATTAGAAGATGCAAGTTTTTTTCTGCTTCTCCAAAAATCTCAGAAGTTCAACATCTCAGAAATTATAGGTTTAAAAAAAAAAAAAAAAAAAAACAGAGAATACCCTAGCCTTAGAAATTACAAAACAAATCTATATTTATATCAAGAATACACACTAACTATTCTTGTAGGATTTTTTTTTAACTTTTAAAAATCTTAGAATACTTAAGCATCATAAGATATATAATTTATGTTCATCCAATAAGTCACAAAAGGAAAAGCCTCAAAAGGTTCTTATTAGCTAAGAAATTATGGTCATTATATATGTTCCAATTAGGGGTCATGATTTTGTTGCTAACTCAAAGATTCAACTAAGACGACATATTAGATTTTTAGCGAGGTTTGGAGATTTCAAGTATGTCTCAAAAATATATAAAGGACTTAGTCTTCTTAGGGAGGCAAGTTCTCTCAACTATGAATAACTCTTATAAGTAGATGGTGAGTTGTTTATTATTAATATTAGCCAAACTTGCATATTCATATACAAAAAAGCGTATATACATAGACAAACAATTAAGAAGTTTTGTTCTAAATCTACATACAAAACTATTGGATATAAATGGTCAAAAAAACTATCTATAATTATCACAAAGAATTTCTTGAACTATTCCATAATCTTTAAAATATTTGAATTTTACCTTTGCATCCAACATGTGTTCTATCTCCCCTTTGAAGTTTGCTATAATGATAAACTTCTATCTAAGTTGTAGCTCATCTCAAATGATTGTAATATTGATACAAAATATTGATAACAAATTGAAAATAAAGCTTCATTTATGGCAACACTTGTAAAGATGTAGCTCATTGAATTATTTTTCCAATGATGATGAGTCTTGTTTACAATTCAATAAGTTAACAACTTGTAAAATAATAGAGTCAAGAGAGCCACTATTCATGCATTTTTTATCTTATCAAACAATAACATTTTTAGAGGAAAATGTTCATGTAAATGAAGATAGTTAATTAATATTCAGAGAAGACCAACTTCATTATGTCCAAATAGAGATATTCATTTTCTCTTGTGAGAGATGATGCAAACTCCACCACAGAGATTACAAGTTTTTGTATAAGATTTTTTCTTACTCATGAGGGATATTTATATTTGAAGGGTAGAAAAAGAGGTATAATATTTTTTAGAAATTTTTTAAACTTTTTAGGGTTTTTTTTTGCAATTTTTTTAAGCTCTAATAGCTTCATTTAGTTAAAAAGAATTATTTTGTAATATTTTTATTAAAAATAGGTAAAAAAAATGAAAACTGCACTAATTAAAAAATTAAAATAATTTCTATTTCATAAGCCTAGGAGGTGTTTGTGTGACACACACCCACTTTGGGCTCATTTTTGGGACCAAAAAAGGCCTTTTCCGACATCTTTAGGAATTTTTATTGGGTTAGGTTACCTGACGTAGCTCTACATTCAATACGCGCTAATGCGAAGCCACGTAGCAGCCCGATAACCCGAAATGACCCGATGGCAACCCATATTCTTTTGCACGTTTTTTAAAATAGTACGGGTATGCCCGTCGCTTTATATATGAATTGGGAGCAAAAAATAAAAGAATACGTGGCTTTTACCACAGGTTTAGTAAGATTTTGAGTATTAAACCTAAGATGTTATACAGTCTTTAGGATTTATATATTACAGGAAAAGAAATCGTGAAGTGTTTGAGGAGATGAAAGGTACGAATGTAGTTTTTTCTTTGGAAGACTTCAAAGATTTCGAGGAAACTCCGACGTTGAATGTTGATGAAGAGTTTTCTGATTTAATAAGTGTAATTTCTTATCTATAATGTTTAATGTTTTTTTTTTAATTTTTTTTTTGCTCCTTCATTATAGATAGAATTTGGTATCAACGTATATGAAGATTATGTAAAACCCTTTACCGAGCAGAATCATAAGTATCAATTAGATTCACTCGGTACAATTTGACATGACTCGGTACTGATCAGTACTAGATAGTGTTGCTTAATATGAACTATTTGCATAAAATACTTATGAAGTAGTACCGAGCAAATACAACTTATACCGAGCAAATACAAGATATTACTTTCTAGTACTGACCATTCAACCTGGTCGGTATAAGCTCGGTACTGATTTATATAGCTCGGTATAAACTCCTAGTACATTTGTGCGGAGCAAATATAACTTATGACTTCCTAGTACCGATCATTCAACCTACTCAATATTAGCTCGGTACTGATTTGTATAGCTCGATATAAACTCAGTATGCATTTATACTGAGCAAATACAACTTATAACTTCCTAGTACCAATGCTTATACCTGCTCGGTATAAGCTCGGTATCGATATATAGATATAATGCTAAACTGGATGTATGAATATTTTTTCACAGGGTGTTTACAACTCTGAAAAGGAAGTATATAAAAAATATTGTCATTACGCGCATTCACATGGATTTAGTGTTTGGAAAGATCATCACCATTTCTGGCCAAATTCAAAAAAATCAAAGGTTTTTGTGTGTTTCAAAGCAGGATTCAAGAAGGAGACTGAGATGGGATGTCGAGCCATGGTTAGATTTTGGTGAGTCAAGATGGGATTTGGGCGATGAATAAAGCTATAGAGAGTCACAATCACGAACTAGCTAGGCCGGATGATCAACATTTGCTCAGATCATCTAGGAGCATTAGTGATGAGAATGCATCTATTTAGAAATCTATGTCAGAAGTAGTGATAAGAACTGTTGATGCATTTACATACCTATCTGATGAAGTGGGAGATGTTGGTAATCTGGGGTTCACCAAGCGGGATGCATACAACTACATCCAAAAAGAAAGAAGAGCCAAAATTGAGACTGGAGATACTAATTCACTAATCAAGTTATTTAAAGAACAGTCAATTGATGACAACATATTTTCCTGTGATGTACAAACTTATGAAGATGATTATTTGTTGAATTTCTTCTTGGTTGATGGTCTTGGTAGAATTGATTATGATTGTTTTGGGGGCGTGATTATTTTTGATACAAGTTATCATTTAAATAAATATAACTTAGCCTGTGCCCCTATTATCGGAGCGAATAATCACTGGCAAAATGTTCTATTAGGTGTGGCATTTTTATCTGAGGAGACAATTGAGTCTTTTACCTAACTATTTAAAACATTTCTAAGAATTATGGATAACAAACATCCCATTACTATTTTTACTGATCAGGACCAAGCCATGACCAGGGCAATAGAGATTGCATTGCCAAATACACGGCATCGATTGTGCCAATGCATATGTACAAGAAGGATCCTTCAAAAGTATGATGCTTTAACAATAACAATAGAGTAAAATTCTTATTCTTTTATTGTTTCAGGCAGTGTGATTATGTGGAGAAATTTGAGAGAAAGTGGACTGAAATGATCTCAGAAGAAAACCTCCAGAGTCATCAATGATTGAATGATCTCTACAAAATTAAGAAGAACTGGTCAACTACATTCAATACAAATTATTTTAACCTTGGTATTTTATCAACCCAACGTAGTGAGTCCACCAATCATGTATGCCATGGTTGTTCCAAGCCAACAAGTACTATCACTGAGTATTTCCTATATTTGAAAAAGGTGATGAGGACTTGACGTCGGAATGAACAAGATGAAGAATTTAGATGTAGTCAAACAGCTAAAGAACATTATATGAAAAGTAGCTCAATATTGAAGCAAGCTGCAAAATTTTATGCAAGAAAGTTGTATTCATTTTTGAAGAGGAGTTTTTACATGGACTTGGTGGACTATGCATTGAACATTCATCGTCGGATTTATCAAGATTTTTCCGTAAAGAACATAAATAACTCCACTGAGTCACACAATTGGATTATCACTTTTAATTCATTAGAAGGTACTATTCAATATAGCTATGCAAAGTTCGAAATGATGGGTATATTATGTTCTCATTGTTTGAGAGTTATGAGACAGTTAGATATTATTAATATTACCATTAAATATTTACTTCAAAGATGGTCAGCTAGTGCTAAAAAAGATTTATATTCTGGAGGGAAGATCCTATGTATCAGTATCAATGCGTGCCAACCTATTGAGGGGTCCAGCAACTTGATGTTCAGAAATTATATCTGTCAATTTGCATATAAAATTAGCACAGAAGCATAATATAATGAGGAGGCTGAAATGTGTGTGATAGATGCCATGAGTACATTGGCTGCAAAAGTGATCCTAAGAAGTGCCGGCCAAAGGGCGTATCAAATGCAAGATTGAAGGATCACTGAGAGAAAAGGAAGAGCAAAAACAGTTAAACCCACAGAGAGGAATCCTCGTACAAGCATACACTTTACAACTGGAGAATCAGGCAGTTAATCATCTTTTCTGTAATTTGGGAATGGTGTAGTACTATTTTTTATAAATTATTAGATATTTATATTATTAATTTAAAATTCTGATGGTATATGCTTGATATTACTAGATAATTTGTATTGCTCGGTATTAGTCATTTTTAATACTCGGTACATGTCCACATAAGTCGATAATGCTCGGTATTTGATGTGTACTGAACTGCATTGATATAGCACAGAACATATTTCACCTAATATTGAGCAATATCGATTTGTTTTCATATTTCTCGGTATTAGTCTATGATCAGTCGGTATTGCTCGGTATTAATCTTTTTTAGTACTATGTACTCGTCCACAGAAGTCGGTATTGCTCGGTATTAGTCATTTTAGTACTCGGTACTCGTCAATGATTAGTCTTGATAGGTTATTTTGTTATATCTTCGTTAAAAGTGTTCTTTGTATCATCATACAAATGAGATATCTAGAAAATTAAAATAAAATTAACATATAATAATGTTACTCCTAAAATAAAAGTCAAATATTGGTATTACTTATAAGTTCTGGCAGTATGGCTTTGTGTGTGTTTTTCGGTAATGAATCATAAAATTCCCACTGTTTCTTTCTCATATTGCATACTAGAAGTGTCCAATATTTTTAGTTTATTATAAGAATAAAGATCAAATTCACATTCCTAATAACTGTTCTGCTTATATGAGAAATGAAGCCAGATGTGTTCGTCTCTTTTAATGCCGCGTAGTAATCCTGGATAAGATGAAATATTAGTGGTGATTAGTTCCAATATGTTTAAAACTAATAAATAGAATTAGCAAACGCAAGAATTAAATAATGTTTACTAATCCAATGAAAACTTAAAATAAAAAGGAAAGGTTGATTAAGCCCGGGGCAAAGGGCATTCTTCTGGGTTAATAAATGAGCAAACGCTTCCATGTGATTATTATCAAACTCATATAATAGTAATAACTCATCCAATTGACTTCTATAAATAGTTATATTTTCAAATTCGAAAATAGTATCGCCCCTGGATAATTCAATAGACATTATTTAAAAAAGAATAATAAAAAACAAAAATGCAATCCTCAGTAAAGCTCGGTAATACTCGATACTACTCGGTATAATGCATAAAAAATAGTAAAAGATGTAGATACAAGTTTCCTCTTTCTATCATCTTCTCTTTGGTGGCCATTTTTTGTTTATTTTTTTCTTCCTGTCACCGGTTGTAAAAGGTATAGATACAAGTTTCCTATTTCTATCATTTTTTCAGTCGAACTCTTCTTGCAATGCTGGTTTATAAGGATGGATCAATTCCTTATCCTCACTCATCCTAGCATCCTTATACAATATTTTTTCAGATTCAGTTATAGATGAAGTAGATTCAACAGACATTTCATTCATGTCAGTTTTAAAAGAAGAAGGGAACTAATCTTGTAAGAACTTCTCTATAAAACCATTTTGTTCCAAGACCACAACACGCCTTTCAAGTAAACTATTTCTTGCTTCCATCGATGCAAGCTTCTTCTTCATTAAATTGTTCTTGCTAAAATGCTTGTATATCACTTGATTTAAGATCTTCAAGTTTGTTTCTTCTATTATTGGACTTGATTCAGGAGGAACACTAGTTGAATCAGGAGCTGTGGTTGATAGTATTTCATGGATGTTTGGAATCCTCATTAGACTAGCCGGAGTAGGTGCAGATGAATCAGGGTTTGTTGGGCTTGTCACCCTGATTGGACTATCTGGAGTAGGTGGAGATGAATCATGTTTAGGTGGGCTTGTCGCCCGTATTAGACTTGGCATCCTTATTGGACTAGCTAGAGTCGGTGGAAATGAATCAGGTCCAGTTGGGCTTGGCACCCTAATTAGACTTGACATCCTGATTGGACTGGCTGGAGTAGGTGGAGATAGATTGGGCGACTTAGATAAAATCTTTGAAGGATCGTGAAATAAAATGTTCTCATCATCTGTTATTCCTTGGAAATGATTGATAATTTGTATAAAATACAATATTTCATCTAATTTAAACATTTAAACATATAATTTAATCAGATATTTAAATAAAAACACTTAGTGATCCTACCTCATGATCCTCAAGGTCTGCAAATATACCATTCACGTCTTTCTCACTGTACATAAAATTACCATCCCACCGAGTAAAATGTGGGCGGGATAGTTCATCCTCTACGACGCGAATGATTGTATGTTCAAGAAACCAAATATGCAAAAAATAAGACAATTTAAATTTCTTATAAAATTTCAAAAATATAAATTACCAATACTATGGTTGAACAAAATAACTAATGTATATACTCACAATTACAATCATGACAAAACCATTGACATAGCCCAGTGCGCATCCTTTTGATTGTTTAGTAGCAACTGCATTGAATTCATTAACGAGGAAACCCCTAATTGATTCTGGCCAGTTGTATGTATTGAACCTATCAACATTTTCGGCAACTTCCAGGATAGATGATGGTATACGGAAGTTCGTCATTGGATAAAAAATATTAGATAATAGGTAAAAGACGAATTCTTTCACTAGATCATCCATTGGAGTTGAATTATCCATCTTCTCAATGTCATGACTAATGTCATTATATGTTTTGCCATTGGATCTAGCACTGCCAACATCAAATATAATACCTCTATTCGGCATGCCTATGATTAGAGCAACCTCATTAGATGTAAAATCTAGCATATGTCCGTTAATAATAAAACTTTCATTCTTTAAATCCCACTTCGATAGTAGCATATATATAAGTGGAATATTCTGAGGCATAAGAGGAACCATCAGGAACTGACTAATTTGTAGCTACCGCAGTCTTTCAACAAAAGGATCTCCAAATCTCTGAACAAGTTGATTACAAACTTCTCTAAATTTGAAGTTCGACATCTGAAATGAATCTTTGAAGTAACCCTACATAACGAATACTGAGCATTAAAGACAATCGGTTCCAAGTATTAAATAATATATACAAAAGACAATCGATACCGATCATAAAAGAGGTAATAAGTCAATCAGTACCGAGTATATAACATGAATTGGACGATTAAAGTAAGCTTATACCGAGTTATTGATTATAATACCGAGGAGTACCTAGCAGTACCGAGCTGTACCGATCAACATACCTAAGCTTATACGAACTAATGGTTATAAATACCGAGCAGTTCCGAGCAATATAATTGAGCTTATACCGATTCATATCAAACATTTTGAAATGATTTCACTCGGTACTGAATCAATAATATATTTTATAACCAACAAAAACATTTTTATATTTTTATCTAAGCTTATACTGACTTTTAACCGCCAATATCGAGCAGTACCGAGTGTTTATAACTGTCAAAATCGCTCTATTCCGAGCAGTACCGAGCAATACTAATTTGTACTGAGTAATACCGACCTCGAATCTAAGATTATTTTTTCACGAAAGATTAAAATTTCAGCAGCTATAGAAGGGCTTTCTCCATAAATCCTAATCCTAAACATTTTAAAAGATAAAATTTGTTTATTTTACCAAAAATCGAACTCACCTGAGGCATTGTTTCTCTGAGATTAATGAAACGCAAATGCTTGGAGCTTGGAACTTGGAAGAAGATGAACAGTTGCCGAAACAAAGCTTCGTCTATGCAAATGATGACTGAAGCGAAAGCCGTTGCTCTTTATTTGAAAAATATACATAATTTTCGGGTCCGTCGGGAATTTTTCGGGTTCGCTGGTCGGGCCGCTAAATTCAAAAATTGCACGTGCCATAAACCCATTATTCGCCGGGCCGGGTCTGCGAAAATGAGCAAGCTACGTGGCGCTTGATTAGCGCATACCGAATATAGAGCTACGTCAGGTAACCTGACCCAATAAAAATTTCATTTTTAGAGTGATGTGGATCATTTTTTAATTATTTTATTTTACTTACTTTTAGAATTTTTGGAGCTAAAAAAGCCTTTGTACTCAAATTCAATTAAATCTATAGAATTTGGAGTAAATTTTCTTAATAGTTTTGCTCCAATTGACACACCGACTTCAACGAAGGATGGAATTATAGTATAGGGGCATTAACTTTGCCCACGATCTCAATGGTAGTTCCATGCTGACATTCAACGAGTGATTGTGCATCATATATTTTTTTAGAAGATTTTTTGTAAGGCATAAGCTTTGGCACCTAAAATCATAGGGAAAATGCTACATCTATAACAAATTCACTTGATTGATACGAATCTCGATGTATTATTTATATTATAAACTTTCGAAGCAAAATTTAGAACCATCTCAACTCTGTTTGGAGTAAACTTATAACCAAATTTAATGTCTCGATAAGATGAATTCAATGTCACTAATGGTGGTTCGATTTGATCCCACATGAGCCAAAATCAAATATACAAAGTTTGATTGAAAAATTGAAGAACAAAATACACTGCATGAAAATGTGAAATTATGACGTAATATTCGACGTCTTAATTTTCGTTGGAAACACCGGTGGAATATTTGTCGGAAACGACTTTAAAAAACGGAGATATTTTTCGCCAGTAATACCAGCGAAACATTGTTCGCTGGAAGTAATATATAAGATGAAATGCAAATATAGCAAAGTTAGAAATAGAATGAGCTGCATAGATTTAGGAAGCGGTTCCTTGAAGAACCAATTGAAAAGACTGAGGATGGTGATGACATCAAGGAGGATTAGTAATGGTTTTAGGAATGTTGTTGCTTTTTATATTATATATTATTGAATTTTAAGTGTAGTTTCAGATCATATAATTTAATTTATACATCTATTAATGAAGTATTGTGATTTTTTACTTCTGTACAAATAAGTTTTATTGATTTTTTGATGTCGTTAATAGATTTTGTAGTTGATTTATTATACTTAACTAGGCAATTATATGGTTTACCTCTATGAGCGATTGTAAAAGAATCCAATCAGCAAAGCAGTATTGTTCTTATCATGATAATCTTTGTAATAGCCGTATTTTACTTTGATAAATTTTTCCTAGAGTCATTATAATACCAAATGACAAACCGTCTTTGTTATAGTATTTTGATTGTAAGATTTTACTTACACAAAATTTTTTTCTTAAGTTTTTAACACCGGTGAAAATCCTTAAGAAATTGGTACCTATCAATACAAGTAAGGATTTCAAGACCTTCAGATGTCTGTTTTGCAAACTAATTTCACCGATATTTTTTAAAGAAAATGATTTATTTTATGAATATTTTTTTATAATTTCGAAGTTCTAAAATGATTTATGTGAATTTTCTATTAAAAATTTTGAATAAATAAATTATATGATATAGAAAATATTATTTTAATAAAAATATCAAAAGTCACTAGTTTTATTTTAAACCATTTTCTTCTTAATTTCGCATAATAGAGATAGTTTAGGCGAATTAGAGAGATTTGGAAGGAGAGAAATTAGATGTTAAGATTTGGAGGCCGCGGAGCAATTTTTGTCAGTAGGCTCAGTTGAGATATTTGCTCATCTCGTTGTAAGGAATATTTACCCTATTTCTGATTTTAAATATTTTATATTTTTGATATTTTTCTCATGAAATTTATGTTTTCGTTATCAAAAAATATGATTATATGAATTTATTATTAATGCACAGATTTATTGTTATTACATTATTCTACTGTTGCTGCCATTGGATTTTTATGATTATTGATTTAGATACTGATACTATTTGATATTACTGATTCATTGTATTGATATTAAGCATGTGATATATTGAGCACATGATATATAATATGTGGATAATATGTGTATATTCATATATGATTTCACTACAATGATTTGATTTCAACAGTCTTTACCAATCTTTTGATTTAATTTTATCTATATAACTTTTGTGCTGATTGGTATTACGGATATGATGATTGCTTTATAGATTTGATACTTTAACTAGTTTACTACTTTACTAACTTCTGTACGGTAGTGTTTTACTATTTATAGATTTTGTTACTGCTGTATGTGAATTTTTTTTATTTATGCAATGATTCAATGATCATATAAATGTATCAGCTATGATTTGATTCTTGACATGTATATCGTCCTTTTACATTGCTTTGAATTTAGTTATAGGTTTTGGTGACGTGCTAGATTTTTCAGCTCAATATATGTGATTAATGATTTTAGGTTAGGGAAGTGAGCAGGAGTGTGAGGCTAATCAAGTTCTTTAGGTTCTATTTCTTTTTGTTCTAGTTTTTCTTTTGTACTCAGGACATAGTAGTTGTGATATGATTCTGTAGATCCTGAGTAATGTATATGATTTTTGAGAATGAATATAGACGTGAACATTGATGTTTTAAGTTATAAAATCTGTTTTGCTATTTGATAGATGATATTAGATAGCTCTGATTTTGCTTATTAAAAGGTTAATAGAATAATTCTTAAAATTTAGATTCTAGGGCATTATAGTCTCTAGATCTTATATGTGGTCAAATTGAGCATCTCGATGAGATAATTCTGAAAACTCCATGATCATTCAATTTTGATAACATTAAGTTACTTAAATGTTGAATAAATATCATATGATCAAAGAATTTAATAAGGAACATCAGATGCATTATGAAAATTTGATTAAATTTATCAAAATGTCAATCGCAAGATACTATAAAACTTTACTTGGCATTCGATGCTGGATCACTACTACAAGCCACAACCATCATCTAGTTTCCATTGTCAAACCATGTTTACCCGACTATCGTCATCTAACTATCATCACTCGATCATCACTATTTGACTACCATTATCTAATTGTAATAGTTCATTCACCATCATTTAATTGCTATAATGTGACCACCATGTCATACAATCATAGTTACTCAACTGTCATAATTTGATTGTTGTCATTATTTCTTCAATATATCTCCCGCAATCTTTATTACAACTATAGTGAATCAAGTAAGTACTCTTTATTTTGTAATCTTGCCTTCTCCAATAATGGAGAAGATCGGACTTCTAACTTGAAGAATATAATAAATTATTTAAAATTGGTACATTTATAATTTCTTGGGCAAGCTTTAATTCATGTGCATTAATATTTCTTGTTGATATTTTTCATAGATTAGCCCTAATCTAGCAATATCATAACTTGACCTAACATCTTAGGCTTTATTTGAGATAGCTTTTTTACGCTTTCTGAAACAAATTTTTAGTACAAAAATCTCTAGTTCAAAATATTTTTATATGTGATATATCATCAAAAAATTATCTTTATTGGGCACGAATCTTGAGGCAAAATCAAGTTAAAAGCTTCAAAAATTAAATTCATGACCATATGAACTCTGATTTCAAGGAACTTATAGTCAAACTAAACATCTCAAATATACAAACCCAACAACACTAAATTCAACTCAAACTGAGCCCAAATTAGTCTAAATCAAAGACCTGGTCGAAACATATTGGAAGGTTCAATCCATAATTTGGATTACCAAAACGTTTCCAAACATGGTGTGCTTATAGGCGAATCGAGCAACTCGACGAGAAGAATCCAATGAGCCCAAGAGCACCAAAATCTGATATCATTAGAGCTTTCAAATGTGCAATAATCCATCCACGATCAAGGGATTCAACATCGGCCGTCCATTCAAATCACTCCCAATTTATCCATGATCTTCATCCTATTTACTGGCTATGTCACTATAAAAAAACTATAAATAGACTCTTCATTTCTCTTGAGAAGGAGGAACCCAAGCAAGAAGAGAAGAAAAGGAATAAGAGAAGAGAAGAAAGAAAAGAACGAAAAGAAGAAAGAGAAGGAAGAGTCTCCTTATCGACCACAGTCAAAGTTTGACCGACGACAAAATTAAGCATGGAAGCAAGTAGAGAAGGAAGAAAAAGAAGACAATGAAGATACTCCTTCTCGACCACTGTTGGACTTCCACCTGACTGCCAATTGATGCCGAAATTCTGCCTGACTGTCAACTGGCGCCAGAGTTCTGCCCGATAGCCGACTGACGCCGAAATTCTTCCCAACGATCGACTGGTGCAGGAATTCTGACCGACAGCCATCTGAGGCTGGATTTCTGCCTGACCACTAGAACGTTCCTAAATTTTTGATCTCCATTTGTAACTGAATTTCAACCTGGGAGTTGATTATTGTAATCTGATCGTCCTCAATTTTAGGGATGAGTCAATCACTTATAATCTAAGTAAACACTAGTGATATCTTTTCAACTGGGCGTGGCCCCATGGTTTTTCCCTTTTCAAGGGTTTCCATGTAAAAATTATAGAGTTCCTTTTTTATTCTGTTTGTGTGCTAGATATTCGTAAAAGGCTAAGACGTAAAATTTTTTAACTCTACCGCCGCGTATATTCTAACACGCAACAATACTAAAAATTACTTTAGAAACTAATAAGAAAGTTATCCCAACCGATGGCTTATGTGACCTATCTCTTTCACCCATCAATACTTAACATCATGCCCAAAACTTGAAACTCTTTAAGCCATCCTAAACCCTAAAACCAAAATCATAATTTGCCAAAACCTTGAAAATTAAAGAAATCACTCAAAATTATAATTTGCCTTCATCACTCAAAATCATAATTTTGTTAAAGCTCTCTGCAATGTTCTTTTTTACCATTTGCGTGTGGAACTTAAAAGGGTAGAAGGGCACTAGCAATGAATCCAGATCAAAAGCCTACCGTCCGCAGTTTCCCCACCGACAAAACTCCGACAAATAGGCAGCCGGTGATTTGACCGTTACTAGAACTAGCCGTTAGAACTTTGAAGCATCAACTCCTCTTTCACTATCCCTCAGGCTTTTTTTCCAAGGAAAAGGGACCAAGTTGTATCGTAGACTAACTCTTCTTTCATTTTTCTTCTATTTTTTTAATCTAACTGTATTAGCATGTGACAGTAATGTAAGCTTAATCTATGAGCAAATCAGAGCAATACAAATTCAATTATATCTCTCTCACTTTGACCTATGGAGATATATATCATTGTTGATATGGAAAATATTTAATTAAATTCGTCAACTAAGGACATTGATATCTCTTGATTCTAGCGAATTTAATGGTATATGCTTTCATTAAAATCTTTATCAAATATTTTAAAAGATTTTCTATCTTGTTAAGATTATAAAATTTTAACATATTTAAAAGAAATATTTAAATTTTTTAGAAGACAAAAGTGCTTTTTATTTATTTATCCTCTTCTTAAATATTTTTTTTATACATTTTAGTAACTTGAAAAATAGATAAAGAAACTCACTCAGCAATCATCATCATACAAAAATTTTTGCTGAAAATGATATGACAATATTGTTGTATGAAACGACGAATTCCAACTAAACAGATTTTTAGGCACATCATCATCACAAGCAATTATATGTCTAATTACATGTAACTCATGGAATGAACATGTTGCCAAGATGATATTATACATGCATGCTTTATAGGCATAATATGTATGGGACCAACTAATAATTATGACAACATCATCATATCTCATGTTCATGCATGCATCTAATTCTATATATGGAGTATCATATTTAGTCTATCACAATTTAAACATGTATTATTTTTTAAATTTGAGAAGTGATGAATTCGATTCCTACTCACTTGATCATTTTTTTTTTTGGGAGCAATTTGAAGTGTTGTCTAATATGATCTCTTGAACTTTTCTGTCCCTATAACAACGAGAAAAATTATTTTTGTGGACATCGGGCCGCGTTCGGAGACCGATCAGGACGCGTCACATTACTTTTTTACTCGATACCGGGTGATGTGACGCATTCTGATTGGTCTCCGAACCGTTCGGTGTCTGCACATAATAATTTCTCCTATAACGGGCCCTACATCTCCTTTTATAGATAAAATATAAATTTCTATTTAAAAAAAAATTGATATATTCTTGAATTGATAGATCTTAGATACATTAAAGAAAGGTTTTCTTTTGTTCATGGGATAGTTCACATGAATTTGCTAAGGCATTGAAGGATATAGAGCTAAATCAAACACAAAAATATGGCAGAGGACCAGCAAAAGGATAGGGAAAGGTGCATGAACCACTGGTAGTGGACATTCTTTTCTTCGTACACCGTGTGGAAATGTAAAACAGTAAAAGAGATTTAGAGGGAAGGAAGACTGATGACTACGTAGTTTTTTTATTAGGAAAATAAAATTATTTTTTCAAGACTTATCTAAAATTTTGATACCAAAAAATCATTTTAAGAATCAGTAAGAAAATCATCTCAAATGAAATCTTAATTTGCTTTTATCATAGACTATTAACATAATTTTTATTATTACAGGCTAGAATCTTGAGCACTTCTTTTAATCAGAATAAAATGAAAATTTTAACGTATTTGATTTGGTAACCCTTTTTGCCGAGGAATAATCCAAGAGAATGGGGTAACCCCTTTTGCGGAGGAATAATCCAAGAAAATGCTTTATTTTTATTGTATAATAATGCATCTGTATAGTATCTATCGGAATTAAGGCCGTAAACTAGTTGAGTCGACTAGTCGAGTATCTTCCTAATCAAGTTAAGCTTGTTTAGTTTTTATTGAGCTCGAGCTTGAGTCGATCTCGTTTGCTAAGCTCGAGCTTCACTAGTTAAAATATTTATAGGCTTGAGCTCGGATCTATTGTGATATAATACTAATTTAAATTAATTTTTAAATATATTTTAAGTTAATTGAGCGGTTTAACGAGCTTTTGAGCAGAGTCAGGCTGAGCTTGAGTTCGAGCTCATTTAATATACGAGTTTGAGCTTGAGCTTGTTTAATATATGAGATCAAGTATAGGCTCGAGCTTGAACTCATAGTTCGATAAACTCGACTCATGAGCTCATTAATGAGTTGAGCTCATGCACAAGCCAGCTCGGTTCACTTACACCCCTATTCGGAACCCTAATATTGATGGCTCTAAAAGGAAAGGGAGCAAAGTACCCTACTAATTAAATGAGTGGTGTGCCAAACTCTACTTACCAATGCATGTTGTACTCCTTAACAAAGCAAATAGGTTTCTGTTTATAGTCTTGTATGGTGCATGATTTTGAAGTGATCCTTTTGCCTGTTACTGTTTGTTTCTTTGCCAAGAAAATATTGTAAAATTCCACAATGTGAGTAAATCAATGAATGATGGCTTCAAGCATGTAATGAGCATGCCATTAAGATAAGTTTGTGTTTAGGTAGGTGAGAGTATTCATGCGGTTTCCCCAACTTTTTCTTTAATTGGGTCACAATATTTTTATCATTAGACTAATTATTTATGGCTGAATATATATTTAATATTATTTGATGATAATAATGATGTAATTTCTTCATATAAATCTCAAAAATAAGGTAGCTAATTATCATGGTTTTAATTTTTTCTTTCTATACTATTAAGCATTTTATTGTGTTTTCTAGTATCTCATCTAGGTTGGCTACTCTATCATCTAATTGGCTTTGTAGTTTCCTCTACTTTATTCATCTATTGGTATCTGATATTTGTTGGTGGTTACTCAAATATGCTTTAAAGTAGAAAGTTGAAACAATTGATTTTTTAGTTTTCGAGTTCTTAAAGTAACATGGGACTTCCTTTATTCCAATATTTTCATCCCACAGTAGAAAAAATAATGCGAGTTATGGTATTTTCTTTAATTCTCACATTACAGGAAAGTTAGCAATTTGCGGTGGACTTTGAGACGGAATTTTTTTTCTCTGAAATTGCAATTGTTTTGTGACGGCAGTTGCCATCGTATTTTTTGTGACGGATTACGGCGAAAAACCTGACGCAAATGTAGCCATTTCTTTCATGGATTTACGGAAAATCTGTTGCTAACTATCATAGATTTACGGCGGAAGTTTCCAATATTTTCTTCCATAAATCCATCACAAATCCGCCACAAATTCAAAACAAAAAACCTTATCAAAATTGGCTAACTAGCCATTTCTTTCATTTGCTTATTTTGTTTTGGACTGTGCCCATGACATTTCTTGGCTCCTTCAACAGCATTCCCTTGGCATCACATCCTTCCATGATGTTCCTTCCTATTGCATATGAAGTCACACTTCCTTCCCATTATTCATCTTCGCAGCTTCCATCTCTCCTCTCACTGTGAGTTGGTCGCCTCCTTCGACGACGTTCCTTCTTTATTTTTATTATTATTATTATTTTTTTCCCTTCGACGACGTTCCTTCCTATCACATTTGAAGTACCTCATTTTTCTTCTTCGCCGTTCCTTCGACACTTCCTCTCCACCGTCTCACCTCTGATCGCAAACTTTCTCGGCTCCTTCTACGTTGTTCCTCATATCGGAGCTTGCTCATTGAGAAGGTATCCATCTTTTTTCCTTAAATATCATGAGTATATTGTTCAAAGTGATGATGTAATAGATTGAGATAATATTAATAGAATTTGTGTAGGATATTTGAAATGGAGGAATACAAAGTGCATATTGTGTTATAGATAAGATCCCCTCAAACTTAAGGGAATATTCTAAAAAATGGTGGTGATACCTATAATGCTTTATGGTATAAATGTTGGCCATTAAAAGAGAATCATAATTATTAAGTTAGTGTTGCAGAGATGAAGATGCTTAGGTGGATGAGCAGCTTTACTCTTAGAGTTTACTATTTATGGTGATGGTGTAATGGATGGAGATATTATTAGCAAAATTCATGTTGGATGGTTGAAATGGAGGAATGCATCGGGCATATTATGTTATAGATAATTTTCCCTCAAACTTAAGGGAAAATTCTAAAAAATGGTGGTGATACATGTAATGTTTTATGGTGTAGAATGTTGGCTATTAAAAGAGAAGCATACTTTTAAGTGTTGCAGAGATGAGGATGCTTTGGTGGATGAGTGGCTTTATTAATAGAGTATATTATTTATGTTGATGGTGTAATGAATGGATATATTATTAACAAAATTCATATTAGATGGTTGAAATGGAGGAATGCATCGAACATGTTGTGTGATAGATAAGTTCTCCTCAAACTTAAGGGAAAATTCTAAAATATGGTGGTGAGACCTGTAATTCTTTAAGGTGTAGATTGTTGGCCATTAAAAGAGAAGCATAACATTAAGTTAAGGAGGATACTTGGTGGATGAGTGGCTTTACTCTTAGAGTCTATTGTATAGTGATGGTGTAATGGACGGAGATATTATTAGCATAATTAAAGTTGGATGGTTAAAATGGAGGAATGCATGGGTCATATTGTGTGATAGATAAGTTCCTCTCAAACTTAAGGGAAAATTCTAAAAAAATGGTGGTGAGACCTGTAATGGTTTATGGTGTAGAATGTTGGCCATTAAAAGAGAAGCATAGTATTAATTTAAGGAGGATGCTTAGGTGGATGAGTGGATTTATTCTTAGAGTCTATTGTTCATGGTGGTGGTGTAATGGATGGAGATATTATTAGCAGAATTTATTTTGGATGGTTGAAATGGAGGAATGCTTCAGACATATTGTGTGATAGATAAGTTTCCCTCAAATTTAAGGGAAAATTTTAAAAAATGGTGCTGAGAGTTGTAATGCTTTATGGTGTATTGACCATTAAAAGAGAAGCATAATATTAAGTGTTATAGAGATGAGGATGCTTAGGTGGATGAGTGGATTTATTTTTAGAGTCTATTATTTATGGTGTTGGTGTAATGGATGAAGATATTATTAACATATATAATTCATGTTGGATGGTTGAAATGGAGAAATGCATCGAGCATGTTGTGTGATAAATAAGTTCCCCTCAAACTTATGGGAAAATTCTAAAATATGGTTGTGAGACCTACAATGCTTTATGTTATAGAATGTTGGCCATTAAAAGAGAAGCATAATATTAAGTGTTTTAGAGATGAGAATGCTTAGGTGGATGAGTGAATTTACTCTTAGAGTCTATTATTCATTGTGATGGTGTAATGGATGGAGATATTATTAGTAGAATTCAAGTTGTATGGTTGAAATGGAGGAATGTATAGGGCATATTGTGTGATAGATAAGTTCCCCCAAAATTTAAAGGGGAAATTCTAAAAAATGGTGGCAAAACCTGTAATGCTTTATGGTTTAGAATGTTGTCCATTAAAAGAGAAGCATAATATTAAGTTAAGTGTTGCATAGATGAGGATGCTTAGGTAGATGAATGACTTTATTCTTAGAGTCTATTATTTATGGTGATGGTGTAATAGATAGAGATGATATTAACAAAATTCATATTAGATGGTTGAAATGGAGGAATGCATAAGGCATATTGTGTGATAGATAAGTTCTCCTTAGCTTAAGGCCAAAAAAATCTAAAAAATGGTGGTAAGACTTGTAATACTTTATGGCATAGAATGTTGGCAATTAAAAGAGAAGCATAATATTATGTTAAGCATTACAGAGATGAGGGTTGTTAGGTGGATGAGTGATTTACTCTTAGAGATAGGATACGAAATGACCATATACATGAAAAGGTTAGAGTAGCTCCAGTGGAAGATAAGATTAGAGGGAGTCACCTTAGATGGTTTGGTCACATAAAACAGTGACCTTTCAATGACTCGGCTGAGAAACTAGATGTATTAGTGTGCTGCATTAATTCATACACACGGTTATATTGTCCAATAAACAATGAGTGCATGATGGAGGTGCACAATCATCCATGCAAACTCTTAAAATCATCACTATTGCACATATTATTTAATTCTTTTTAGATTGATACAAATCTCATTATCTTGGTAGCTCCCTAAATACTGGAGACTCAGTTTTACACGCTGAGCATAGAAGACAATTGGTAAGAATTTTAATATATTTTAATAATTTATTTCTATATGCAGGTTAATCTAAGTATATTGTAGAATGAGATGCTTTGTAGAGAACCCATTGCATTTGAGTTACATAGTTACACTCATAAGCGTTCAGCTGACCAACAACATGTGGATGAGAGAGCTAGGAGGGCATATGTTATAATTATATAAGGATATTATACTTATAGAAATATTATAAGTGATGATTATACGATGATTAATCTTATGTTATGTTTTGTAGGATGAATATACACGAATTTGAGAGAGTCAAGCTGCAACAAGTGAGGGTTCTTCTAGGGGATATGTAGGTTTTTTTACTACAACACTTGATCGAAAGTGGTAGGTGGAATGTAAAGTGGATGAGTTTATTGATTAGGCTAGCAATCTTATGTATTCAAGGGATAGGATCTACTATCAACTACTCTAAATGCAGCCATGAGAGTTTCTATAGCCAATATGTGGCTAACTTGACAGTGAAGTTAGAAAAAGTCCAAAAATACATGAGGAATATTACTATTGGATTATTATTGCTTTTTATTAATGCATTTAATTATTACTTTTAAACCTTTTGGATTTGTATTGTTGGAAAGCTCAATATATAACATATGGCATGAGTTATTTTTTTATTTATGCTACAGATTTTAGGCAGATTTATGATAGACTTTCCGTTGCAAACATTGATATGATGATATAATATCATTATTTATAACGAAAATATTTGTCATAAATGGTGGTGGTTTTGCGACAGAATTTTTGTCACAATGTATGACAGATATTTCGTTGCAATTTTTTGGTAGAGTTTCCATCATACCTCCGCCTCAAAATATTTGCGATGGATCTAATCTTTAACAAATACCTTTGTGTCGAAGATTTTAACGACATAATCAATTCCGTCGCAAATTCGCCACAAATTATAATAATTTGCGACGGATTGCTCTTGTTTCCGCTACAAAAAAGCTGAATTTTATGTAGTGTCAATGTTTAGCTTTGACAGTCATTTTGATAGTCTATGGTTAGAATCATTCTTAAGTTTATGATAAATTATTTAGTTATGTTTTTAGCCATTTATTGCAACGTTTTAATTGACTCTCTATTTTGGAAGGGGCTTCTTGTCATGTTTACTCATTCAAATGGTTCTTCTGAACCTAAAGTGTGAAAAACTTTCTCGAAGCTATTGATTTTAGTGATTGACTTGGTTTTTAAAGAATATTACTATGAAATTATTTCAAGAAAAATTCTTATACATCATTCTAGATCTTTGTCTAAGAAGTCTTATTTGATAATGTTTTTTGTGACGAGCTTAGTAACTAAATGACATTCATATTCTAGAGTTTGCCACTTGCATAATATTATTAGACTCATAAAAACTAATATATATTTGTTTGATTCTTGAGTAGGCTCTTTGAAATGATGTCAACCTACAATGAAATACTTAGTATACTTGAATTTGAGAGATCATGATTAGTCTTATCCAACGATAAAATTCCTTGTTATACATAAAAGAAGATTTCTATTAACAACATATCAACTACGTACATTGATGGTATGAATTCTTTTTTTTTTTGATGTTGTTAGAATCATGAGAAGAAATACTAAGAGGATGAACAAATTATGAAGGAAAGTCACCTATCTAGGTTTTTAATTTATTTGAATGTGAATAGTTTCTAAGCATTATGGTCTTATCATTGACCTTTCTTAGATTTTTCAAGACCTTAATGAATCAAACTTCTTAGTTTCAAAAACTTTTTTCATTATATATACAGTATCACAGTGGACTTATAGTTTCTTGACTCTATTCTAATGGTTAGAGATAAAATAATGAGCAATGTGTCTTATTATCATAACACTAATGCTTTAGCTTGAGTGAAGAAAACAAGACTATGCCTCAAGAAATCCTAAGAATGACACAATCACTACAGGAAAATGATCCAAAACCGACGGTTTTTACCGGCGGTTTATCCATATTTACCGGCGGTTTTTACCATTACCGGCGGTCCTTCAGCGGGAAATAAACCGCCGGAATATTAGGCGTAGGAAATTTAGTACCGGCGGTTATTACCGGCGGTCTAAGTCGGCGACGGTTTGCCGACGGTTAATACCGCCGGCAATTCCACAACTATATACCGGCGGTGTACCGGCCTATTAACCGCCGGTCATAACAACGACGGCTTACCGACGACCATGATACCGACGGCTGACCGACGGTATTATGGCGCCTGCAGTTCTTGTGAAACCGCCGTAAATCGTCGGTAAGCCGTCGGCCCGTTACCGGCGGTCATGCCCGTCGCTAGTAACGGCGGTCGAGATCGCCGGTAGTCCGACGCCTAACCGCCGGGTACCGTCGGATGACCGCCGGTTTTCTACCGGCGGTTGAAAGTAGTTACCAGTGGTGGTGGATAAGCCGTCCGGTATCGTAGTTTTCGGCGGCCAGACCGCCGGCAAGCCGCCGAAAACTTGTAGCACCTGCAAAAAAAATTGACAGCCTCCCCTCTATTTGAGAGAGGTTTACCCTAAATTCTAAACCTGCACATAAAATAATATATAACAAGTTTTGGGCAACACGCCGCTATATTCAATAAACAATCATAACTATATTCAATCAACAATTATAACTAGCACAACCAAACATAATATTAATGTAAACAAAGCCAAATTGTTCAACCATAAAACATAAGTTCACAAATTCACTGATTGTTCAACCATAAAACATAAGTTCTCAAATTCATAAGTTCACAATAAATATAAAAAAGTTCTAGTCCTCAGGTGTATCATCGCTGTCTTGAGATGTTCGTTGCTGCTCTTCCTCTTGCCTCCTTTGAACTCTGTAGGATTGCAGCTCTGCTTGCATTTCATTTTGCACTTTTCTCATTTCTTCAATCTCTCTAGTCAGCGCTGCAACCCTCTCGCTGACAGATTCTTCAGCTCCACTTACAGCATCGGGTTTGAGGAATGCTAGATTTTTATGCTTCGAACATGGACATCTAAACATTTTATCAAACTGAAAGGAAGGCAGTTGAGATGCAACTTGAATGAAAGTTTGAACTCCCTCTATAAATTCAACTGTCAATCCTTTTCGACCCGGCAATAATCTGTTATACATCCAATATCTCTCTTCTTGAATAGTCATTTGGACGTTGAAGCAAACGTCACCCTACATAGTTATGAAAATATTTATTAGAATATAACAATCTGTATGCTTTTTGTTGATGCTATTCTTCTAGTTGGTAGGACTAGAGAGGGGAGTTGAAGGTAAACTTGAATTATGGATGTCAATCTAAACTTGATAAGACTAAACCGCATGCTACAGATTTTAGGCAGATTTATGACAGACTTTTCGTTGCAAACATTGATATGATGATATAGTATCATTATTTATAACGAAAATATTTGTCATAAATGGTGGTGGTTTTGCGACAGAATTTTTGTCACAATGTATGACAGATATTTCGTTGCAATTTTTTGGTAGAGTTTCCATCATACCTCCGCCTCAAAATATTTGCGATGGATCTAATCTTTAACAAATACCTTTGCGTCGAAGATTTTAACGACATAATCAATTCCGTCGCAAATTCGCCACAAATTAGAATAATTTGCGACGGATTGCTCTTGTTTCCGCTACAAAAAAGCTGAATTTTATGTAGTGTCAATGTTTAGCTTTGACAGTCATTTTGATAGTCTATGGTTAGAATCATTCTTAAGTTTATGATAAATTATTTAGTTATGTTTTTAGCCATTTATTGCAACGTTTTAATTGACTCTCTATTTTGGAAGGGGCTTCTTGTCATGTTTACTCATTCAAATGGTTCTTCTGAACCTAAAGTGTGAAAAACTTTCTCGAAGCTATTGATTTTAGTGATTGACTTGGTTTTTAAAGAATATTACTATGAAATTATTTCAAGAAAAATTCTTATACATCATTCTAGATCTTTGTCTAAGAAGTCTTATTTGATAATGTTTTTTGTGACGAGCTTAGTAACTAAATGACATTCATATTCTAGAGTTTGCCACTTGCATAATATTATTAGACTCACAAAAACTAACATATATTTGTTAGATTCTTGAGTAGGCTCTTTGAAATGATGCCAACCTACAATAAAATACTTAGTATACTTGAATTTGAGAGATCATGATTAGTCTTATATCGTTGTTCATATCAACTACGTACATTGATGGTATGAATTCTTTTTCTTTTGATGTTGTTAGAATCATGAGAAGAAATACTAAGAGGATGAACAAATTATGAAGGAAAGTCACCTATCTAGGTTTTTAATTTATTTGAATGTGAATAGTTTCTAAGCATTATGGTCTTATCATTGACCTTTCTTAGATATTTCAAGACCTTAATGAATCAAACTTCTTAGTTTCAAAAACTTTTTTCATTATATATAAAGTATCACAGTGGACTTATAGTTTCTTGACTCTATTCTAATGGTTAGAGATAAACTAATGAGCAATGTGTCTTATTATCATAACACTAATGCTTTAGCTTGAGTGAAGAAAACAAGAGTACTATGCCTCAAGAAATCCTAAGAATGACACAATTATACATATTATGCTTTCTCGAGGCACTATTAGTGTACATAACTAATAATGTTTCATCATTAGATTATTCAAACTTGAGATCTTCTAGGATTGTTAACAAAACCCCTAGTTAACACCTAAGATTTTATTGCAATATGTGGTTCATACTCATTCTCAAACTTGTTAAGCTTGATAGCTAGTTAAGTTTGTTAGTTCACTTGAGAGATTCAACTAATGAATCACTTATTAGATTGAAGATTAAAATATTTGTCTTTAATTGATGATTAGTAAAACAAATGAAAGCTTATTAATTACTAAATAGTTTATCTCAAACACTTGAAGAGTCTTATTAAATTATTATAAAAGTTACTAATTATTTTCTTCTCATAGTAGTGTAGAACTTATTATAAATTTAATGGCCCTGTAATGTAGATAAAGCTCATCTCAAACTCTTGGAAATTAAGAATTATAACTAAGATTATGCACTTTTTGAGCAAATAAAAATATTTCTCATAGTCATCATCCAAAATAAATTTATTTGATTTATTCAAAGCTTTAAATAATGAAGCATGCTTTACTTCTAACTTAGAAAAACACCTACTAAAATTGAGAAGTTTTACAGTGAGTTCAATTTATAATTTCCTTGACTAGTTTAGATTATAATATAACTAATACAACCTTAATCATATATGAATTAACATAAATTCTTTCAGAAAATAGATGATATCTCAAAATTTGCCATACAAATAGCCAAAGAGCCACTTAATTATATTTAACATCATATTATATCTTCTAGGAAACATGAAGGTCTCCTTAAGATTGGCCATATGTTTGTCATTGCTTATTATCATAATTCATAGCCTTTATTATTTTCCCATTCTACTTTCAAGGTGACAACTCCCTTAAGGTAACAACATTCACCAAAAACCTAACTTGAACACCTATTAAAATTGATATATTTAATGAATGTACTCCTACATTTTTTTATCATGAAAGTACCAATATACACAATTATGTACAACACCTTATAATGATAAATGTTTCAGAATGCCACAAGGTCATGACCTATGAATTAGATGATCTAGAAGGAGTACATTTAAGAAAATGAATCTCATACTTTATCATATCTTTAACATCAATATCATGATACTTGAACATCATTTCTCATATAAATGGCATGTATTACGTTAATCATATGGTTTGCACGCTTTGTGAGAAAAGATTTTATTTTTCCTTGTCCAGTGGGTTTTGAGTAAAGAGCTCTCAAAGATGTCCTCACCTTAGTGATTTCTTGATAATGGAATTGAGTGCATGATAATATTTAATACCCTCTTTGTGATCATTATAATATAAATAAGACTTTTACTTATCAAGATTTTGATTCTTTCACATAAGAACATGTCATTTAAATATTCTTTATTTTTGGATTGTTTTCATTATTATACAGAGAGACTGACTAACTAATGTAGATTACCCACATAAAAATTTCTTTTTAAGTTTCTTATAAAATCCACTTTTTATTAATTTTGGGTTGTTGTAACACCATAGTGAGAAAAACCTATCTTTTTAAAGTTTTTCCTAGCACTTCTTGAGGTGAGATGCTCCTCTCTTAGATTTTACTATTTCTTGAGCATACTATAAAGCTAGCTTTGAGATGCTGTGTGTAAGTCCTATAATTCTCGCATTAATGACGAATCATGCAATATTGTATTTAAGATCTTTAATAGTATGACAACGGTTCTTAATAATAGCAAACATGAATATTACAAACAAAATACCCTTGATGATGAACATGTCCTTTGTCATACTTTTGTAATAATCACTGACATAATATGTTGATTTGTCAAATATGTGCAAATACTCATGCAAAATTTCACTCTTTTTGTCTCAAAAAAAAAAAGATTGAAAGTCCTTAGCGGGTCTCTTTGTAATAATGAACTATATTGGAACATAAGAGAAAATTCTTCAAAGGAGTTAATGGGGTTAGCTAGCAATGTATCCAGTTATTTTTTTATTAAAATCCTGGATTGTGTTACATAAATTTTCAAGTCCTTTCTTCTCTAAGAATTTATATGGTCAAATATAAACTCTTTATTTATTTAAGTTCTTATGTGATTGCTCACTTCTTTTAATATTATTCACAGGAAAAAAAACTCACATGTGGTAAATTTTTATCTTTTTCTTTTTATTTCTACAGTTGCCTCTCTATAGAGTAATTACAATCTTATTAAATCATATTGTTTAATATTTCAAATCATTTTGAGTGAAACCTTTTTTGATGTTATTATAAAATAATGTTCTATATGTTATCTCAAGTGGAAAAAGTTTTGGCATTCACAATTAATGATATTGATATAAATCATTATAATTCTATATCAAAATGTATCATGGAAAAAGAAAAATAACAGGCGAATAATATATCATAATCTTGATTATTTTAGCAAATAACTTTCATTTATCAATAATTTCAAACCATCATTTACTAACAATTATTTCATATGAGTTTTTCTAAAAATATAGTTTATTATTATCTAGAATGAAAAGATTAGTTTCATAGAGTTGTGTTTATCTTTTGAGAGCCTACTTGCTCCATCCACACTTCATTAAACTCCTCCTTCAAGTCTTCAAACTATATATAAGAACATCATTTTGAATGATACACATCTATCACAACAATCTTCTGTGCTTCGTATTCAAATTAAACATACAATTTGAAATAAGTACATTTTACCATTCAATCCTTAAATTCTTAATGAGGCGATCCATCTTAGTTTAAAATCCTAAATGTATAAGTGTACTACCTATCCTTTTGACCATATTGATATTAATGATGCCTATAGATTGTTTTATGTCCCTCACAATGAAGTGGAATGTGAGTCACTCAAGTTTCCATTGTGAATTATGTTACAATTTTAGTTTAACTTTCTACCATCATAGCACTTTCATTGAATCCCATAATGCACAAGTTAAAATCCTTAGAGTTAATCAAGCACTCAAGATAGAGTGTTCTAAGACAATCTATTATCTAGGCATGATATCTTAAGCATTTTGAGTATTGTGCTAAGCTACACTGAATGACATTTGAAATAGTAGTCATGCATATCAAGACATGTATATCTCTTGGATGTAATTATTATGATTTTTTTAATCAAGATTAAAACAAGCATTAGCAATTTTTAACATACTTTTTCACTACATGATTTACATTATAACACTAGCTAGATCAATCAATAGATCACATATTATACAACTTCAAAATTTTGTAAAATTCCTAAAATCTATAATGCATAGTATCACTTCTTTTACACGGATAAATATGTCGCAGAAATGAAACTATTTTTTTATTATTGCTATATTTATTTTACAACAATTTCTTTAGTTTAGTTGTTCAACAATTACCATGTGACCAATGAATCTTAGAACCACTACAATGGTCAATAGGTAATTGCACCTCTAGACTATGACCAGTCTAGGAACCCCAATGTAAGTGTAGCAAAATAATCCATAATTGTTGATATGAGTCCAAATATCCATGTGATTGAGTAGGCTTTCATTATAGTATAAGTCAAAGTTCTTCATAAATATCATGTGTTATGTGATTCCCAAGAGATCCTTATAATCATAAAGCCAACTAAATAATGGAGCCATTGGCTTGTACTTGGCTCTCAAAGACCATCATTCATTTTATTTTACTTCCTTACTCATTTTACAAGTTATCATTATGATCTACACAACTAGAAGACCTTTTTATTTTGAACAATTTTCTTACTATTTTTTAATATAAAAATATTTTAAAAATAGTTAAAAAATAATAATCAAAAGCTGTTCCAAGCAAAGTCATGTAATTTGCAATGTAAGTGGATGCTTTCAAAGATAATGATATTTTCCCACAATTCTATAATTTCAACCTTGTCTTTTGAGAATATTAAAATCTATGTAAAAATCAGCAATAATAGATATAAATTTGGCAAGGAATCAATAATAATTGATGTATTAATGGCCTTTGTTGCATGGTGGGCCATTTCTGTTGGTAGTTTTTTCTGGTGTAGTGAGGTAGGGATGGCAATACTCTCATTTAATTTAAAGCGGCACATGGTGATGCAGCACATATGCCATTGTTCTTCTACGGCACTACCCACAAGCATTCATCACATATTAATTATTATATTTTCATTGAAAATGGTGAAAGTTGCCCAGTTTGAGAGCAATCCTCCTCATGACGAGGGCAAATTATTAGGTGCGGATATTGGACAGAAATAATCATTCGGATTTCTCTTTCTCTACAGTAAAATCGTAGTTACTGTAGCAGTTACGCTTTGACTGTATTTTAAATGCGCTTTTACTGTAGACAGAAAGAAATCCGAACAATTCTCTCCGTTCGATAGTTACTGTAGCATCTACGCTTTGACTGTATTTTGAATACGCTTTTACTATAGACAGAAAGAAATCCGAACAATTCTCTCCGTTCGATATCCGCACATAATAATTTCTCCATAATCAGACGCAGAAAACGATACAGGAGACAGTTCTTCCCATAAATTATTTAAGAGAGCAGGCAGTGATGCGCAGTTTCCTTTAATTTTTTAATCTGTTGGGATTCGTCAAATCTTACCTTCCTCATGATTAGATGTTGATGACACAATTAACAATAAGTATTAACAGATTATGAATGGTTTATGCCTGATTTTGTTCGATTATTAAAGGAGTGAAAAGGTTATCGATATCACGAGATTGCATGCAGAGGATTAGCGCATGTGCTCGCATGTGCAAGTAATTAAGCTTTTTCAGTTTGGTTTAGTTAGGACCCAAACTAGGAAGGCGAACTGAAGAAGAGCTTGCCACTATCGTGGTCTAATATATAAGGAATAAAATTATAGGTAATGGTGTTAAATGAGTTCAATTTAAGCGAGTTAAAGTGCCATTATGAACAAGAGTTTTTTCATATCTCGCTCATTAAGAACTTTACATACTTATAAAAATTAATTCAACTCAATATAATTACGAGGCCGAGCTCTTTTTTTTTTTTTTTTTTTGAATATTTAAGTCAATCAAGACAAATTCATGCGCACGCTTTAGTCCAAGACCACTTGGTTGATAGTCAAAGTTCTAAATCAATAGATCAAGATTTATGATACGCATACACGGACATGGCGAAATGGATATGACATGATACGGACACGGGAAGTGTAAATTATAAAAAATTTAGGTCATGATATGCATGGGACACAATATTATAGTTTTTATATTTTAAAAAGTGTATAAAAATTGAATAAGTATAATTTTAAAAATAATAAGTCATTTAACAAAAATTTATTCTTAAAATGATTAATATTAGGATGCAAGAGTCGGGCGTCGATACCCATTTATCAATCATTGAGAGAGGAGACGACAATGTTGTCTAGAGTCGTGCATTGATGTTATGCAGTAAATGTTGAGAGTCAATGTTAAGATGACGTTTATTGTCGATGTTGAGAGGGCGTTGGTCATCAATGTTGAGAAGGCGTTGGACAAAGAAGAGATGTCAAGTTATGGGTGTAGAAATTGCTAGCATCGTGCATCAATGTAAACACAATGTTAGACTTTGATATGGAGATTGTTTTGAAATGTTGATGTTGTAATGACGTCAGACATCCATATTGAGATGACATCGGACATTATTGTGAAATCAAAATTGTAATCCGCAAAAGAGAAATGAAATTTAAAATGAGAATATTCGATGAATGGGATATTAAATGCCGTCGATTGATTTGGTGTGGTGGATATGAAATAAGAAATTTAATACCTTTTTATATTTTAAATAAGTAAAAATTTTAAATACAAGAAATTATATTTAAAAAAAATTCATAAAATATTTAAGATACGTGTGTCTGACATGCTTGTTCAATTTATATTTAATATTTTTTTAATCGGACAATTTTTTTGCATGTCAGACATGTGTCGGAGGAGTATCGGACGCATGTCATGTCGGAACCTACACGCCTCTTTAAAGAGAATTATCGGTGCATCATAGATCAAGATGAGCTGCGTAGCCGAACACAATCAAACAAGCGTTTTTGAGAACCCTAACTCTGAAAAACTTCTTTCCATAAACAATATATATTCTGCATTAATAAATTGGTTTTTAAAAAAGTAAGCATTAGTTAAAAATTCTATCCCTTTGCACCTTCATCATCATCGTTTAGAGTGCTAACGTCAATCCCTAAGAATATCAGTCCTGAAGACCAACTGTAGCATTGCCCACAAGCTCGTGAGGATGGTGTAAGATGACAGCAATACTCATAATAAGTTGTCGATTTATGTGCTAACAAGCTCACGATAATGGCAGTGCAAACTTTCACTGGTTCCTGCGACCTACAACAGTGCTGGGATGAAATGCCACAAAATTCACTTAGTAAAATCGGAGTCTAGGTGCAATGGTGCCTTACCCCAAATTCTACGAAAGATTTTATAGAGAGCAGTGGCGGATCCAGTCTTAATATACTCCCTGAGTAAAAGGTGTAGATTTTTTTTTTTTTTGCCTTGAAGTCGGCTCGACCCCTATTTGTTCATATTCTTGATCATTGTATATTTTGCAGATATATCAAAGGTTTAAGGGGGCAGCGCCCTCTGGCTGGGTTCGACCTATTTTTAAATTTTATTTACTATTTCTCTTTGTATTTGGTTCATCGTTTGATTATGTTGGAAAATTGCCTAAAGACCATAGTATTTTATAACTTAACAACAATAGTAGTTTTAGTGAAATCTAAACATTGAGCTTTAACCTTATGATTTAGAACAAATATTGGTTTTTGCTTTTTAGAAGTTAATCTTTCTATTTTATTTTTCTTTCTTTTTTGTCATATCAATATTCTATTTTAACCATTAGAATAAAGTTGAATTCATCATAACTCCCTTAGCTTGTTATAATCAAATATAAATGTTAGCTCCAATAGGCAATTATAACAGAAAAATAAATAAATCCATATGGCCCCTTTTATGTTAGTTTGTAAAAATATATTGGATTTTAATTTAATAGTATGTATATATCTATATGTGTGTGCGTTTAAATTTATAGAGTGAACTATTTTGTACCATGAAGTTAACTATTTTGTACCTTTCACAGCAATATATTGCCCCTATCATTGAATGTTAAAAAAATAAATATTATTCATATCTATATAAATCCACGACAATGGTATGTTCTTCATTTCTAATAGGTACATTCTCTTTCTCGTCATTGCATCATTCTTTTGAAATCCAAACTCGAAATAAAACGATAGGGACACGAATTAAATTGAGGCATTATTTTAAGCATAAAATTGAGAGATGATGATAAGATTATATTCCATTCTAAGAATATAAAGAACGTTGTTTTAAGGTATAGTTATGAGTTTTATAGTAAAGTTAGTTCGAATTAGTGCGAGTAATGGAGAGACTCAAGAAAACACAGATTATGATATTATGAGAGCTGATATATTGTATGTAAAGAGTTAGAGCTTTTACATCAACAACAACATTATGATGAGATACTCCTCTATTAAGAAGCCACATGTTATAAGCATTGTTGGTGTGAGCCATTATGTGTGTTAGTAGTTGTAATACTTGATTGGTTTGTGGTGTTTTGGCTGCCGATGAGAGCCACATATTATAATGTTAGGTAGGCAGTAATTTGTAGAGTGAACTTAATCATCAAATAGTTGGTCGTTATCATGGTATGGTTTGAGAGGAGGTCAAGTACCAAACAAGAGTTCTCATCATTGTAATATGTAATATTGAACATGTTATTAAGGAGGCTAGCTAAGGTCACCAAATTTAAGTTATCTTGGGTGTTGTGGTCATCAGAGCCCTACATTGGGTCCTGGTTGGGTACCCACGCTCTGCGCTGGCGGGCTTTGCCCACCCACACCTACCTATGGTAACGTTCCGGATGTCATACCAACCCACACCCATCCACTTTCCACGCTTATTGAATGCAGTCTGGCATAGAATAATGGCCTTGAGATTTTTTTCCATTTTCTCTGACTGCAAACTTTCAAGCCACATATCACAATTTATCATGATCGTGATGCAGTTCAGTGTTGCGCACTGTGCATGTAGATGATGATTAGTAATATAAATAGGTTCTCCTCTGATATTGAGTTCCCACCCTTATCCATCCACGAGGCTATGGGCGTACCCACGTGGGTGGGTGTGGGTGTGGATATGGGCACCCAATGCAGAGCTCTGGTGGTCACCATATGTATTTCTCGAACAGATTGCTTGAATTCAAGACATTGGATTGACGGTGACAAAAATTTGATTTCAACATTGGTTTTGTTGTTTGCACCAAAATATAGGAACATTTCATCTAGTTCATTGAAGGAGAGAGACAGGAAAAAGATGAGATCCTTATATTTTTTTGCCAAGAAAATTAATGATTTCATTCATGAAGTCATCATAATTTACTTTGTATTGAAGAGCTAGCTTGTTCATTGGTTCACCCTTTGACATGTTGAATAAATTATATAATCACTACAGGAAAATAGCTCATTATCGGCGGATTTCCGACGGATTTTGATGGGAAATTTTTCGGCAAAATTTTCGGGAAGGTTTTCTGGCGCATTTCCAGTGGCTTTCCGTCAGATTTGTTTCCGGCAGAATTTCCGACGGAATTTTCGGCGGATTTTAATAATTTTTGAAAAAATAAAAATTCATAATTTAATTAAATAATATTATAACTTATTTTAATTAATTATTTAAATAACTTTAACTAATTAAATGTTGCTGATGCAAAGGTGTTAGCCTGCCAAGTTGTGGGAAAAGGTTGAGATGTGGGAGAGAGTGTGTCAACTTTGAGGCGAATTATTACGTCCGGTGACTGGATGTCCGGACATCCAATCCGGACACACCACGTCACCGAAATACACTCGGGTCCGGTGTATTCGGTGACGTAGCGCGTCTGGATTGGTGTCCGGACGTAATAATTTGCCCAACTTTGAAGCGGTGGGATTTGGGAGGGATGAAGAAGAGGATGTTTGGATTAATGCTCAATTATCTTATGGATAATTGATATTAGAGGATTGTTAATTCTGTATATGAAGTGATATTTTTATATATTTTATTATTTACAAGATTCGTGTGAATTTTGGATTATAATAAGATACAAGAGGGTGTCGTATAAAATAATACAAATTTAATTGTTTTCTTAATCAAAATATCACTCTGAATTTTTTAACAAGTCAGCACTTGACCAAATCTACACATCCATATTGAACAAATCCTTTCTGTGATCATGATGGCGCCCAACCGTTCCAAAGCCTGTAAGACAACCACATCAAACCTCTTTGCGCAACCATCATTTTAGCATTTACAATTACAAATCTATTAAACAACTGAAACTAATTAAGTTCAGTCAGTTTTCAAGGCCAAATATACTCTCTTTGATTCAGGCTTGGTTTGTGATGACTTTTTTACTGCTTCTTAAGGCTACTTTTCAGTACAAAAAATTTAATTTTTATACTAAAAAGCTGCTTGAAGAAGCATGAAAAAAATCGTCCCAAACGAAGTCTCATTAAATTAGCTAAGACTAAAATAAAATGTATGAACTAATATTCAATAAAATCTGCATTTTTGGTACTAGAAAAACCATTGAAGATATCAAATATTAACAATTCTGGCCGACTCATGATCCCTGCCTCCTTTTACCTTTTTCTCCATAGCAGTAGACCCCATATGCCGACCTCTTCTCCCACCAAGCTCTGCAAATGCTCCATCTCCAAGCCGTCGAACATGGCAGACACGCTTTAGCTTCATTCATGAGGGTCCCTTCCTTCAAACCACCCCATGTGAGTCGACCGTCTCTGCATTTCCCAAATTCACTACGAGGCTTTTGCAAGTCCAAAAAAAGCAGATTCCCATCACATATCGAACCAGTTAACTCAATGGAAAAGTCCATAAGCAATCTCACTGCTAATAACTCATCGCCCATATCTTGTAGGCAAAGCCATATTTGGTACGAGCACCATCAGAATGCGCCAATTTGCAGCCAAATGTAAATGCTCGACGAAATGCCTCAACCAATTGTACCAAGTTTTTTGCTGTCACGAGGTCCGTTGGGCAACATCTGATGGCGATGGCTCAAAAGGAAAAAAGCTTCAGAACTGTGAGAGGGTTGATAAGAGCTCGTCATTCCAACTAGGTTGCATTGTACTATTGTTCTACATTGAATTAGGAACAGCATGTGAAAAGTGAAGAGCTGATGATGATGGTCGATAGAGAGCTCAAAGCTTGTGGTTCTGGAGAACCCGCACATTGCAATCTTATTGTCCCCTGTTCCTGCAAGAAAACAACTTTCGTTGGATTCTTCTGCAAATCGGGATAAACTTGGGCCATACGATCAAAAAGTGTTTTGAAATGTTTGGAGCTTAGTTCATGGGCCCCAAATGCGGCCAAGAGAAATTGATCGAGTCTTCGCATCATTATGATTCTGATTCAGCCAAGTTGTCATTTGAACTAATTTGTGCGAAGGCTTAAAGCCTCTAATTAAAAATTTTGTACTAGAAAGCTGCTTTAAGAAGCAGCAAAAAAGTTGTCCCAAACGAAACCTTAGCCTCTAAGATAAAGATGAAGTGACTAGAATGGAAGAATATACTTGCCCAACCAAAGCACTTACCTGCTCGCCTACTTGACCTGAACTCTCCATGAAAACTATCTGTTGATGTTGCCATGGTAACTTGCTGGTGAGTTTGCCAAATGGAATTCTTATTATATGATCTCACACTCAACTTGGAACTAATCAAAGGTTTATCTAAGTGCTGAGACAGCTATTAGTGAGGAAGACTTGAGACATTTTGTAACAAGCAATAGCGATGCTAAACATTGCTATGAAATTGTGGTAGTTCGATCTAAGAATAGTCGTTCATTTAGCATTGAATTTGAACATAAATCTATATATAAGAAAAAGAGGGCTAGCCTTGAAAAAAAAAATTGTTTTATTTGAAGCCATAGATATTCTTAATGACTCTTAATATATTGTTAATCATAGTTTACAAATTAATTTTCTTGTTTCATTATAACAAATACAATGAGTTATATATGAAAAAATTAGGTGCTAGCCGGAGAAACAGAAAGTTAGGCTAGAGGAAGAAGATGAACTCTCTCATTTCATTTCGTCGTATTACTGTTTACATATATAGAGGAAGGAGTGAGACAAAGTCACATGGGTAGTTAGTGGTAGCTGTCCCTGTATGTGGAGGCGCGGTATCTGACTTCCTCATCATGACCACGTGCTTCTGCTCAAGCTATAGGCCGAGGTCGTGTGTGCTAACGAGTTGAGGGTGTATATGCTTACAGCCCCCCTCAAACTGAGACTCCTTTGGTAGGATGGTCAGTTTGCGACGAAGTTCCTGGAAGCGTGAGCTTGATAATGGCTTGGTGAGGATGTCCGCAGGTTGCTCGTCTGAGTTGATATGGAGAACAGTAATTTCGCCACTTGAGATGTGATGGCTGATGAAATGATAATCAATTTCGATATGCTTGGTGCGGGCGTGGAAGACGGGATTTTTGGCTAAGGTAATAGTGGAAGTGTTGTCGCAGAATACCGGTGTTGGATTCGGTTGCAGAGCATCAAAGTCACTGAGAAGGCGGCGAAGCCAGATGATATCGGATGTCGCGGCGGCGAGCGCTCGATATTCAACCTCGGTTGACGACTTTGCGACGGTGGTTTGTTTTTTCACCGACCAAGAGATCAAATTTGAGCCCAGAAATGTACAAAAGCCTGTTGTGGATTTTCTGTCTTGAACATCAGAAGCCCAGTCGACATCGACATAGCTGGAGAGAGCAAGATCGCTCTTGAGCAGAGGCAGGCCTTAGGTGATGGTCCCTTTAATGTATCTGAGAATCCGCTTCAATGTATGGAAATGAGTAGGCTTCAGATCGTGCATATGCTGGCACAACAGATTAGTAGCGAAGGCCAGGTCTGGCCTTGTAATGGTAAGGTATTGGAGGGAGCCCATGATTTGCCTATAGAATGTAACGTCCCTGAAGGAGGGAGAAGAGGTGGAGAGCAAGAGCGGTTTAAGTGCCAGAGGAGTCTGAGAAGGTTTGCAATTGAGGAAGCCACTTGCTTGTAGAATGGTGTGAGCGTACTGCTGCTGATCGAGGAAGTGACGGTTAGAGGTTGGAGTAATGTGGATTCCCAGGAACATAGAGGCGGGAGTAGGTTCTTTGAGGTTGAACACTTTCTTGAGATTGACCAATAGTTGGTGAATGAATGAGCTGTCGTTGCCAGTCACGAGCATATCATCTACGTAAATGAGGACATAGTCCCTGGTGCGGCCAGTGTTATATAGCAACAATGAGGGATTGGATTTGCTAAAGTGAAACCCGATTGTGTGAAAATGGGAGGTTAGCTTAGAATACCACTGGCGCGGTGACTGCTTAAGGCCATATAGAGCCTTGTGGAGCTTGCATATGTGAGTTGGATACTAGGGATCAACGAATCCAGGTGGCTGTTTCATGAATACTTCTTCGTCGAGGTCGCCATGTAGGAAGGCATTGGAGACGTCCAGTTGAGTTATTGGCCATTGGCGCTGTGTGGCTATGACGAAGAGGATGCGAACTGTCGGTAGCTTGGCTACTGGTGAGAAGGTTTCATGATAATTTATGCCGTGCTGTTGGTCAAAGCCCTTTGCTACTAGACGGGCTTTGTAACAGTCAATTTTCCCAGCCGCATCAAAGTTGGTGCGGTATGTCCATTTGCAGCTCAGTACAAGAGCATGAGGAGGAGCCACGAGAGACCACATACCCTGTCGATGAAGAGCTTGAATTTCCTCGGTCATGGCAGCACGCCATTGGGGTTGTTTATTGGCTTGGGTGAAAGAAGTGGGAGTGGTGTGGTTGGTTTGGGTGGCTGTTAAATTGAGAATTGGTTTGGGTTTAATGATTCCAGATTTGAGTCTGGTTGTCATAGGGTGAGGATTGATTGGTGGCTTGCTGGGAATGGGGTGGTGAAAGGATGGCAGTTCTGGTTCAGGGACTGAAGCCAGAGTCGGGGATGAGTGTGTGGATAGAGGTTCTGGTAATGTGGGAGTTGGAGCAGTGAATTGGTGGTGAATTATGGCTGAAGAGGATTGGGTAGGAGATGATGATTGGGAAATGGATGTTGGGAGTAATGTTGCGGGGGAAATGTAGGTGGGTTGAGTGGTTGAGGTGGGAGTAGAGTGGTCGAGTGAGTATGGGAAGATGTGTTCGTTAAAGACGACATGGCGAGAAAAATGTGTTTTATTCGTGAGAGGGTCGAAGCACCTGTATCCTTTATGTGATGGGGAGTAGCCAGTGAAGATGCATTCGATGGAGCGAGGGGATAATTTGGTGGAGGCATGATGTCGAAGGTGAGGAAAACATTGACAACCAAAGACTCTTAAGTGAGTATATGAAGGTTTTGAGTGATACAGTTGTTGAAATGGAATTTTTAAGTTAAGAGCTCTAGTTGGAAGTCGATTTATTAGATAGTTGGCTGTTATTAGGGCATCTTCCCAGAACTTGTGAGGTAAATGGGCAGTGAGAAGGAGTGTGCTGGTGATGTCTAACAAAGGACAGTGTTTTCTCTCTGCGAGTCCATTCTGCTCGGGAGTATGTGGACAACAGAATTGTTGTAGTATGCCTTGAGATGAGAGATATGATTTGAAAGCATTGCTTGTATACTCGCCTCCACCGTCACAGCGCAGAGTTTTAATTTTTGTTTGAAATTGATTTTGAACCAGATTTGTGAATTGAATAAATTTAGTGAATGTTTCTGCTTTGGTGTTCATTAGGTACAGCCAACAGAAGCGAGAATAGTCATCTATGAAAATTACGTAATAGCGACTGTCTGTAAGAGTTGAAGTTAGGGCAGGACCCCAGACGTCTGTATGAACTAATGCGAATGGAAGCGAAACATTGTGTATTCTATTTGAAAAGGATTGCTTATGGATTTTAGCCATATTACAAAATTTGCAAGCTATAGCAGAGACGGGAATATGTATAGAAGTATCTAATCTAGCTAACTTTTGTAATATTTGAAGATGGGGATGGCCCAGTCGTTCGTGCCAGTGATTGCTGGACGGTGAGCTGGAGTGGAGAGCCTTGAGATTGTTGGATGGAGTAGGTGTGGACAGTGGATATAGACCATCTCGGCATCTACCACGGAGTAGAATCTAATTGTCCTGTAGATCGAGAATTTGGAAGCCGGAGGAATCAAAAGAAATGGAGCAGTTATTGTCCGAGGTTAGTTTATGGATATATAGTAGATTGTGTGACAATGCTGGAACGTGAAGGAGATTGCGAAGAAAGAGCTTACGGTTGGATTGGGGAAGCGGTAGAATGCCATCACCAGTTTGTTGGATAGGAAGTGTGCTGCCATTTGCGATGGAAATCGAGTCCCCTCCATGGTAGGGAAGTGGTTGTTGGAGAATGCTGGGATCTGAGGTTAGATGATATGTGGCTCCTGTGTCTAATACCCATTCGGTGGGTGTAGTTGTTGAAGCTGTTAGCATAGCTCTAGGAGGATTGGGCACGTAGCTCAGATTACATCTGTGCCAACATTGCGCGGCAATATGTTCTATCTTATTTCAAATATGGCAGGTTGGCCTGGGCTGGTTGGTCGGACGAGCTGCGGTTGTGTTCGTGATGGGTGGATTGTTGTATCCTGGAGAGCGGCTGTTTGCTCCCCTTCCTCGGTTTGAACGAGTATTAAACAGAGAAGTTCCCCTACTGCGATTGGACCGAGTGAAGAATGCAGCATTGTCCTTGGACGTAGCTGATTCTTTGAGGAGCTGAGTTTGGATGTTTATTTCCTCACTGCTTAACAGTGAGTAGAGGACTTCTAAACTTATAGAAGTCTGGCAGGTGCGGATAGATGTGCAGAAGGAGTTGTTGACGAGAGGCAGACCGTTGAGTATGTAGTGAAGCACATCTTCGGAATCAACTTTAGATCCGGCAGCAGCAATGTTATCGACTAGGCTCTTAATTTGTGCCAGGTACTGTTGCATAGTGTTATCTCCCATTGATACATTGTGCAAGGCGTTCTTGAGTTGAATTACTCTTGAACGGTTCGTGGGCTTAAGCTTGCTCTCCAGGGTAGTCCATATTTCCTATGCAGAGAATAGATTGAGGATGTAGGGGAGTATAGAGGGAGAGACGGTTAAAAATAGGGCAGAGATTAAGTTCTGGTCAATAAGCCTCCATAGTTTGTAATCTGCAATGGTTTCGGCTGGTTTTGATTGAGAGCCAGTTAGATATCCCTCAAATCCATTAGCAGTAAAGAGTTGAAGGATTTGTAATCTCCATATGGCATAGTTTTCGTTATTGAACTGAATAGTGACGATCTGCTTGATGTTTGACATCAAGAACTTTAGCGGTGAAGGAACAGTGAACTCGACGAGTGCCGTTGAGAGAGACGAAGTGGGCTGCGACGTCAGCTGCGACATCGGTTGATTGCTGGAGTCTTCTCGCTCGGACATCTTGATGAAGAGCTGTAGAGCTTTCTACGACTCTGATACCATGAGGAAATTATGTGCTAACCAGAGAAACAGAAAGTTAGGCTAGAGGAAGAAGACGAACTCTCTCATTTCATTTCATCGTATTACTGTTTATATATATAGAGGAATGAGTGAGACAAAGTCACATGGGTAGTTAGCGGTAGCTGTTCCTGTATGTGGAGGCGCGGTATCTGACTTCCTCATCATGACCACGTGCTTCTGCTCAAGCTATAGGCTGAGGTCGTGTGTGCTAACGGGTTGAGGGTGTATATGCTTACAATATCAACATAAATATTTCTTACAAAATATAAATGATGAATAACAAAATAGTAAAAGGAATGTATAGAAGCAAAGAAGACCAATAAGCTTCTCATAGGATTTATTTTCTCAAGTTATCTAAATAAGTCAACTCTTTGAAGGTTAACATGAAGAAGCTAGTACACCCTACCCTAATCCTTACGAGTTCTAGTCTCAAAGAGGAGGCACAAAGCTGGATCAATAACAGTCACTCAAGGAAGAATATCACATCAAATCTACTTTTTCAAAATTTCTCATAAAAATGTTTAAGAACTATTAATTACTTGATCAACAATCCAAGAATCACTTCTGAGGACTTAATTTTAACTTTTTATTTAAAGAAGATATATATATGCAAGAATGCTTCTATGTACTCTCCCATCTTGTGAGACTTTCCTTCATGTATTTTCATAATAAAATGAAAATAATTCCTTGAGAAGTGGTCATCCAGCTTAAGATTGTCAATAACCTTCATTATGATAAGATGGGAGTAAACATTGAGAAAACAATGGAAAAAGAAGAAAATCAAAGGTAGGACTCTTAGAGGAAATATGGAGTACATATTTATAAGTTTTTTTATGAAGTCGAAAAACATATGAAAAAAAAAATTTAATCCATGTAATTAATTGTAATTAATGTGCTTACTCACCTGGTCAATTTTAATTTTAGAATCTTTTCAATTTTCTTCTTTTTTAATTTCTTGAAATAGATAAGTGAATCAGAGAACTAATATACACTAATAATTACTTAGGTCAAGTTAACTAAGTCGTCTCTTCGTTATGAACCAGGTTCAATAATTTTTCAAGCATTTAAACTTATTCGATTGAAGCTTTAATATCATGTAAGTGACAATTTGTGTCAAGCCTCCTAGGTCAACTCACCTCAAACATGAAATCAGAGTAAAAGATATACATACACTGAAAACGCGCTAGCTAAAGATATTAAGTTACCTAAATCCACTAATCATTTCAAAATGAACTTGCTTAAAGAACTCTCGAAGAGACCAAACAATTTTACTCACTATTGATTCTACTTAGGAACTTGTTAGAGAGTTAACTAAAGAGAATTCCTCAAAAAAGGACTACCATCTCCTCACTCTGCTAGGGTTGTCTCCCTAGCCGCCTTCCCCCAACAGGGGTCTGGTTTCTTGCTCGCCAGCCATCTCTCCCACTAAAGGAAGTTTCTTTCCTCCCTTTATGGTTGTTTTTTTTTCTTCTCTCCAGATGGTTTTGATTTTTCTTAGCATTGTTGTTCTTGTTTTCTTGAATGTTTCGCTTTCTTCTCAGTGGATAACGGTTAATCAAGTAAGGTTGGATGACCTTAGCTTTTTCAATGGCAAAGCTAACTCTCGATCATTTCTTGATGCCATGTAGAGGGTTTGTCATTAGTTCCATTTACAGATCTTAAAACCTCTACTTTTCAAGGGTTGCATTCTCTTTGGATTTTGGAGGAAGAAGTGTTAGCTCTTACTGCCCCTTTTGTTTTTTCTCTTGTCAATTATTTCCCTAATCGTAGGCCTTCTTTGGATGTGATTAGAAAGTTCTTTTTTAACTTGAAATTGTCCGGTGAGTTCTCTATCACATTTATGAATTCCCTGCATGTTTTAAAAAAATTGTGATATGGATTATTACAGAGTTTTATCTCACCACTCATACTTTGTTAGTAAGTGTTTCATGAAGTTGACTAAGTGGTCACCATTTGTGGATATTTTTGAAGAATCCCCCATTATTCTTGTTTGGATTTTAGTCCCTAATCTCTGCCCACACTTTTTTGCACCACGTATCCTCCATGGTCTTAGTTACATTTTTGGTCATCCCCTTCGTACTGATACTTCCACCACGGTGGGCTCTCATCCATTTTTTTCTAGAGTGTTGGTGGAGCTTGACATCACAAAACGATATCCGAATAGTGTTTGGATAGGCCCTGAAAATTTTGGTTATATTCGAAGTGTTTTGTTGGAAGAGTTTCTATCCTATTCTGATCATTGTAAAAATTTAGGTCATTTTAAAAAAGAATGTGTTCGCCTTCATCCTCATTTAATTAAGGACCTACCATGCCTAGGGATAATGTGAACAATGCTGGTGGTATGTTGGATTCTCACTTACCTCTCATTAATGTGGGTAATATGCTTTCTAATGATGAGCATCATAATGTCCAAGGAAATATTTGTGTTGACTTAGCATTACATGATAATGTGGATGCTAGTGTTGTAGGTCATTTGAATAATGAGATTATGCTTCATCCTTTGATTGTTGTTGATACGGGACATTTGTCTAAGCCCATCAATTTTGGCTTTGAGGACCCTTTCATTCTTCCTGTTATTGGTTTTGCATTGGAGAAGGATCATATTATTAATATTAATATGGTGGATATATATTCAATTGATCATGTTGTGCTTAATTATGGTAATCAATGTGCTTCTCCTTTAGGGGATTTGGCTTGTTCTGTATAAAAGGATGGTGAGGAAATTATTAATGAGGTGGATAACAAATTATCTTTAATTCCTACTGATGAATATCAACCAGCTGCTTAACCTGGTGCTGTTGAGAATGATTTTTTTCCATGTTAATACGGTGTTGTTGAATGAATCTTCTAGTAGAGGTAATGATGATTCTCCCTTGCCTTCTTTAGAAATAGATTTGTCTCCTAATATAATGATACCGAATGAACAAATACATTTTATAGATGTTCTAATTTCTTTTATTTCAAATGATGCTTTGAAAGCTCAATTGTCATTGAACATGAAGGATACTTATTTGGATCATTTTGATATTCCTTTCCCTGCAGGGGTATTGGGGAAGAAGTGTAAGACATGGTGTATGAGTTTCATGCGATGTATAGTCTAAATGTTGATAACATCGTTGAAAGAGCTTTTTCTCATGGAGCTGGAAAATGGGGTAGGAGGAAATATAAAAGGAAGTAATTTATTATGTTTGTTGCTGTTGGCCTCCTCTGTTGTTTCTGGTTTTGGGTTGGTGTTACTTCGATTGGTAGCTGGGTCTTGTGTTGGGTTGAGGTTTGTTGGGTGTCTGGGTTTTGACTGAAGTGTTTTAGGTTGTATATTCAAAAAATAAATATTTTCCTTTTGGATTTCCTCATTTGATGTGTTGTTTGTCCCCTTTTGCTTGGTTTGGCTGTTGTTGGTCGGATTTGCATGGTAGGGAGTTTTGTCTCTTGGCCTATTTGGGGCTTGGATGACTGCTGCCAGATGGATCCTTTCCTAATTGTTGCGGCTCTTTTGCATGGGGTGTTGGCTATCGGCTTCTGTGTTGGTTTCCCTTTAATTTATGTTGTCATTTTTCTTCATGTCTTCCTCTTGTGCAGGTTGATGTTGGCAGGTTGATGTGGCTTTATATTATCTTTGTTGGCTAGAGCAGATTGCTTTTATTTTGTTGCTCTTGCATTCCTTTATGGTTCAGCTCTTGGGTCACATTGGTCTCTTCTAATCCTTATGGATTGCTTGTTTTGTTTCTTGTATTGTTTTTTCTTATCTTGTAATAGATTGAATCATTAGCTCAAAGCTTTGCTTTAAATATTTTATATTTAGAGAGCAAATGAATCTTTAAGGACTTTAATCTTTTTTTTTAATCAACGCGTAGGCCCCTCTGTGTGTTTTATATATAAAAAAAAACTAAAAAAAATAAACTAAAAGAATTATTCCTTAGTGATCTCATCCTCAATTTGAACCTCATATAGAATTAAGTAAGTACTTGGTCAGTTATGAGCTTGATAGGCCTGATAATTTTAAAGAAAGTAATGCTAAATTTGTTATGTAATTTTATATATACTTCATAAATTTAAGCTTTATTATAGTATAGAACCTCTATCTAAATTTATAAATTAGGGCTCCAAATTTGTGCCCAATGCATTCAAATGCATTATGATCAGCTCAAATTTCATCGGCTTGTACTGTAACAAAAATTTAATGAAATCCCAAAAGCTTCTCTCTCTTGTTTCTTTGCTAATCCTTTTTTTCTTAAAGTTTCTAGAAAGATTTTGCATGCACAAATTTGCATCCAATAGTTCAAACAATTATTTAAGCCCAAAAGATTTCCTTTAAATCACTCATGCATTCATTTTTTCTAGTATTTTAACTAGTATGAATACAAATTATATTGTAATTCAATCTTATTGTGTTTTATTATTGTTTAATAATAAAATAATGTAACGTGACCATTAATTTAGCGTTGAAACATGATTTAAACCTATAAATTTGAGGTTAGCATTTGAGTATTGTGTTAGAACATTCACGGTGATAGATATATAGAGAGTTTAACATCTTAACATAACAAAAAGATCCAATACAAACAAATAAGTGAGAAGGGTGCAAGAATTGTAAGAGGAACTGGAGTTTTTATGTGAAAAACCCATGAAAAGGAAAAATCATGGGTTTGACTCAATTAAAATAATTTCAATAGTATTTTTATTTAGTTGCAAGTGAAACCCTTCCTTAGGGGAAGTCATTGATAAAGTGCATATTATAATGTTGAAGTTGGAATAGCTATTTGGTAGGAATCTAGCATAAATCATAGTGCTAAGATTTGAAAGTAAAAGTTGATGGTGATGGTGTGTATCAATCTTATCAGTAATAATTTTTGCTAGCATATCGATGATGGTAGGTAAAGAAGTCGGTGGACATTGGGGTAGCCAAGCGATAGTGGTGAAGAGATTATAGGATGGTGGATCATAGTCTAGCGAAAGTGGTCAGAGGATCTCAGTTGGTGATGAAGGAGGTCGAAGGATTATAGTTGATTGGCGACATAGATGGGAAGAATCGTAGTCAGGAAGTGTTGATCTGGGGGGTCGTATTCGTGCCATAATGGTCTAATGATCATAGTTGACTAATAATTATTTGAGGATTATACTTTGTGGATGACAGATGTCTACAGGATTATAGTGGATGGGTAATGGATATAAAAAGGATCATATTCAGTTGACGGTGGTTAAAAATTTTTAGCTAGGTGATGGTGGTCGGATAAATGTAGTCAAGTGATGGTTGTCCTAGGATCATAGTCGAGTGATGACAATCTGATGATTATAGTCGAATGATGGTGGCTTGAGATTCATAGTCTAACAATATTGATCTAAATTTTTTAGTAGAGTGATAGTGGCCGAAGGACAGTAACAAACATGTGCTGGGGGTCAGAGGACTGTATTTGATTGGTAATGGATGTTGAAATGATCATAATCAGTAAGAAATTGAGGTCAAAAGGATGGTAATCAAGAGAAGATGGTTGGAAGATCATAGTCGGGTGATAGTAGTCCGTTGACTGTAGTTGGTGGGAGATGAGGATCGAAGGACTATAGCCTGATGATGGAGGTTAGAGGTTCATAACTGGAAAATGGTGATAAGAGGATAATAGTTAGGCAATTGTGGTCAGAGGATCGTTGCCAGGTGATGGTGATCAGAGGAATGTAGTAATATGATAGTGGTCTAAGGGTCGTAGTCAGGAAACAATAAGCCATAGTTATTAGCAACCATATACAGAGGAATACTCTGCTCCACTAATACTTACGCTCAACCAACTATTGTACTTTAGTTTATCTCAGCCGTCTATTATCTAAACCATCCTATGAAACATTGTATCCATATAGTGTAATTATATATATATACACCATGTAATAGTTTCTAGTGATATAGAGAATACTATGGTTTTCTGTAGCGTGCTTCATCTTCTTTTACTTTACTTTTTGCAAGTATTAAAATTCTACATGGTATCAGAGAATACTAGGTCATAATTTTTTTTTTCTGGTCTCTATGGCGGACCATGAATCCTCTTTTACAGCTTCGACACTACCACATTCGTCAACAGTAGATGTCCCCACCCTTCCCAACTGAAATTCCTCATGTCTAATGCCAAAGCGATACTTACTATCCAGCTGATAATGGACAACTACCCCATATTGTATTCACAGACTTTAAAACTCTTTGCATTGAACGACTTCACCGACTATTTAGATGGTTCCAACCCTAAACTTACAAAGCATATTCTTCTTCTCGATAACTCCATCGCTCTCAATCCAGCGCATAACACCCGTCTTTTTATAGATTAAAGTCTCGCCTCCGCCCTTTTCTCAACCATTTCTCTATCATTACTTCCCTATGTTCTCAATCTTGATACTAGTTAGGACATCTAGAACACCCTAGAACACCATCTGCAATCTACCAACTTATCTCGACTCTTTCAACTTAAGAATGAGCTTCATCAACTTCAAATGTGAGACAAGACCATGTTGCATTATCTAATTGAAATCAAGCTGCGTGTAAATTCCATTACCGCTAATGGTTCCACCATTGAACCATAAGACATTATACTTTATACCCTCAATGGTCTTCCTCCATCCTACATTGCCTTCAAAACATTCATTCGTACTAAGCTTCATCTGGTTAAGATGGATGATATATGCTCTGTACATTGCATTGAAGAGTCTCATATTGCCTCTCATCTAGATTTTGCATACGCTCTTCTTCCGTTCTAGGTCATTCTCGTGGTCTAAGTTGTGTGCAACTCAAAAATCCTCGCATTGGCCGCTCTTCTCCCATTCCATCTCGGGGAGGTCGTCGTTTCAATACACATGTAGAGTGTCAAATCTCATGTTAGCACCATCCTGACTTTACTTATCAGTAGTCTTCATCAAAAGCGCTCATCGCACATGATGAAGCTCATGATGCCGACTTATTTTTGGACACTAGCACCTTAAATCACGTTATTATAGATGCTTCATATCTCCAACCAGTACATCCATACTCAAGCACCTCACAAGTTCAAGTAGGCAATGTCACTCAATTACCCATTGCTCATTCGGGTAAAGGCATCTTGCCAACAACTTCTCGTAAGCTCTTCTTACCCCATGTTCTTCATGTTCCTTAACTAATCACTCATAACCTCTTCTAGGTTCATCAGCTTAATTATGATAATTCTTGCTGCATTTTATTTAACTCTAATGGATTCACTATTAAGGACTCCAAGACCCACCAATCTCTTCTACAGGGTGCCAATACTCAAGGTTTGTACCCTATTAGACTAGCTAGCATTTCTATTGTTTTGCATCCCCAACTTCCACCCACAGCTCTCTTCAACCCAACTTCTAACATCATGCTTTGGTACAAACGTCTTGGTCACCCTTCTTCACTATCCAAAGGTTATTGTCTGGCCACTTTTTCATTGACATCGCCAATATTCTGTGTGACTCTTGTGAGCGCACAAAAGTTATCAACTACCATTTAACTTAGCTTCTCCCAAAACTTCTTGTAGTTTAGAACTTCTACGTATTATTGTATGGGATCTTTACCCAATATTATCTAATAAAAAGTTCAAATATTATCTTATTTTTATTGATGATATTAGCCACTTTACATGGGTCTTTTCACTTAAATTCAAATATGAGGTCTTACAAACATTCCTCTTATTCAAATAATTTTCTAAAAAGTAGCTAAATTGACTTATAAAAATGATTCAACCTCACAGGGGAGGTGAATTCCTAAATATTAACTTTAAAAATTATCTGCAATCTTTTGACATTTTCCACCATCTCATTTGTCCCTATACTCCACAATAAAATACGGTTGCACAATGAAAACACATGAACATTTTAGAAACTATGTGTGCCCTCCTCTTTGAAGTAAATATCCTTCATTCCTATTTAGTTGATACCTTGTTCACAGCTGTCTTCTTAATCAATCACCTACCATCTAAACTTCTCCACAACCTTTCCACTTGTGAAATGTTATATCAACATGCTCCAACTTATTCACATCTTCATGTTTATTGCTGCCTCTGCTATCACTTGCTTCTCCCCATTATCCGACACAAATTTCAACCATGCTCCCTTCCCTGTGTCTTTTCTAGCTATGCCTCGCACTCTAAAGGTTATAAATGCTTGGATACATCTACTGGTTGCCTTTATATCTTATGATATGTATAATTCTTAAAAAACACATTTCCATTTAAAACATCTCCCTCATGTTCTTCACTCTCTTCATTAACGGATGTCCCACCACTCACCTTAGTCCTAGCCTCAGCCGCACCTCCTATCTCATATACACTCTCCACATCTAATACTCTCGTACCCATCTCCTAAATCCTCAATATCTCCCATACTCACTCCTAATGCCCAACTCGCACCTCACTCTACTTCAGCTGCCCCATCCCTACCTCTATTACACCGGCTTCTCCACCTCCTCACCATCCCATGATAACTCACAACCAAACTGGTCATCTCAAGCCTAAACCAGTATTTGATCTCCAACATACCATAGTTCCCTATCTCCTACTTCCTTTATAGAAGCCAACAAATACTCGATTTGGTGATCGGCCATGTCAGTAGAGTTCCAAACACTACAACAATAAGGTGCTTGGTTATTAGTGCCTCACACTGATACTCAGAATTTATTTGGTTGTAAATGGTTGTACAAAACCAAATTTCATCCTGATGGCTCCATTGCTCATCATAAGGCATGGCTTGTAGCACAAGGATTTCAATAACAGTATAATATAGATTATACAGACACCTTCAGTCTAGTAGCCAAGTTTGCTACCATTTGTTTGATGCTAACCATGGCAACATTAATCAAATGGGCTGCCTTGCATCTTGATGTGTCGAATGTCTTCCTTCATTGTACATTGAATGAAACCATGTTTATGAAACAACCACCTGGGTTTCAAGACCCTCAATTTCGTTCACATGTTTGTTTCCTGTATAAAGCCATCTATGGATTCAAACAATCACCTCATCAATGGTTCTCCATATTATTCTCTCACTTATTGTAGTATGGGTTTTAACAAAGCAAATCCAATCCATCCTTCTTTCTGCTACATCAAGGTTTGGTCTTCCTATACCTCTTAGTTCATGTGGATGATTTACTCCTCACTAAAAATCATCCATCTGAGCTCGACAAGCTAATTCACAACCTCCACTCCAACTTTAGTATGTGCAACCTTGGGCAGGTATCCCAATTCCTTGGTATCCAAGTCACTATGCAGGAACATGGTTTACTGCTAAGTCAATCCATTTACATTTGTTGATCTTCTCAATAATTCTAACATGCTCCATTGCAAACTGGCTCAAACTCTCTTACCTTCCAAATTACCAACTCCCACTAAAAGCTCTGAGCTTTGCTTTCAAGCCTCCTTGTATAAGCAATTGGTTGGCTTACTTTAATACATTACTATCACTAGGCCATACATTGCATTTGTCGTTAATCACTTATGTTAGCAAATGCACAAGCCAAGCCTCATGCACTTTCAGCAACTGAAACGAGTTTTGCACTATCTAAAAGGAACCGTCCATCATGTTCTGCCAATTACTACAGCTCCGCTTACACTTCAAGCATATGTTGACTTTGATTGAGCCACCAACCCCACTGATCGTAGGTCAATTTTGGATTTTTGTTCCTTCTTTAGGAAAACCTTAATTTCATGGTTAGTTAAGAAGAAACCAACGGTGGCACGATAATCTAAATAGGTTGAGTAATGAGCTTTAGCGGCTATTGCAAGTGACGTCCAATGGTTGCGACGACTGCTTGCCGACTTCCAGATACCTGGTTCATCTTCAACTCCCATATTTTGTGACAATGTGTGGGCATTATCTCTTGCAAATAACCCAATTTTTCATGCCTGTACCAAATACATCGAGGTTGATTATCATTTTATTCAGGATTGCATCAAAGCTGGCCATGTCACTGTCCACCACATTGCCTCTCAAGACCAACCGACAGATATCTTCACCAAGCCATTAACAAATGCTCATTTCCCCAACTTCGATCCAAGCTAACAATTCAATCGCCATTGTTAACTTGAGGAACGATGTTAGCAACCATGTGCAGAGGAATACCCTGCTCCATTAATACCTAAAACTCAACCAACTACTATACTTGAGTTTATCTTAGTCGTCTATTATCTGCACCATCATATGAACCATTGGATCCATATAGTAAAATACTATGTATACACCATGTAATAGTTTCTAGTTACATAGAGAATACTATGGTTTTTACCCTAGTGTGCTTCCTCTTCTTCTACTTTACTTTCTGCAGGTACTGAAATTCTACATAGTATTAGAGCATGCCATGTCGTAATTTTTTTTCCAGTATCTATAGCAAGCAATTAAAATTGGAAAGATCATAGTATAGTAGTTGGTTCCTAATACGCCAAACGGAGTCTACTTCCTTCGCCTCCCGTTCCTTCGTCATTTCTGCTCGAGCCGAGGCCAAGCCGAGCTCGTCTTTTCCATTCCTTCATTCTTGCGTGATTTTTGCGGACAGCCGAGGCAAAGTTCGCAATCAATGCCAAACATAGCATCTTCTACGCGCAAGAGAGCCAAGACCTGTAAGTGGATTTCGTTATTTATTCTCTTCATCGTTGAAGAACCGTAGTAGGATGATGATAATTCAAGGATAGTAGACGATAAACGATGGAGGTCAAGCGAGCTTGATTGTGATGTAAACGATTCTCTCTCAAAATTGGACGAGTTTTATTTACTTCTAAAAAAAACTAAAATGGTTTGCACTATTTTCATTTTACTTTTTTTACTTTGTTCCACTTCGTATTCAAACCAAATATCAAAAATTTTAAACACCACTTTATATTTTAATAAAAAATCCCCAAATCTATCATATCCTTGTATAATATGTTATTCACAAAACGCTCTCATTTTCATTAAAAATTAAAAAAAAAACATTAAACAAAAGTACGATTACTTCTAAATCCTTGTGACAAAATAAGCTTTGATGACAGAATCAGTCGACTAATAAATACAAAATAATTAACCTATTTTAATATAGATTAACACAAAGCAAGACCAATGATTAAGAACGCCGAGGCCAATAATAAACAATCACTGCTATCTCCGCGCAACTTGCATTAAAATTATGCAGTAAAACTGCTCCTACGGCCTCACAGCCTCTCGTTCCACCCCCGCCTGCAGCGCCCACGTCGCCCAAATCCGACGGCCACCAATCCGGTCGACCGTCAGCCCACGCCTGGGCCCGACCAAAGCCCATTGAATAATGGTAAAGCAGAGATAGAGGCGAAAGATACGTTGGGCGGATCTGTTGCTGCCTGATTGGTTGCTAAACCTTTAAGCTTATTATTTTAATTAATCAGAACGTCAGAGCGTTTGATAGCCACTGTTAAGATTGGGAAGAAATCTGACTGGGCTTGGGCGGTGCCGTTTTATAGCGTAGACGAGCAATTAAATGGCATTATCATTGGCTGCAACGCACAGCTTCTTTTATTATTTTAAGGCTCTGTATATTTTATTGATATTAAGCACTTTTGACTGAATAATCTGAGTTTGTACCAATGAGGATCACCACTTTGTAAGGATTTGCGTGTGGATTGAGTTGATGATTGTTGACTATTTATTTTGGGGTTCTTTAGGTTGTAGAAGTGAAAAATTATTCATTAGATATTATACTTTGAAACTATGGTGTGTAATTAAATAGATTTGAGATGAAAGGAAATAAGAAATTAAAATGTTTTTATATCTTCGAGCTTTTACTTTTCGGTCGTTGTTTGTCGTCTGTGTATGTAACATTCGTTGTGAGTGTTCTTTTCTTTTTAAGATGTGATGGTTGGAGGTGGGATTAGAGAACTTGTGAGCATATTGATTTTTTTTTGATATTTTGAGTGAATTTTTTATCAAGATGAATCGAATAATTTTTAAATTTATTTTGAGATAAGCATTATATATAGATAATTAATATTAGTATAAAAATATTTTTGATTTTTTTGAGTATATAAAGATTTCAAACAAATATTTAGAGTTGTGAGTTTTTTGTTTTGATCCTTGACATCATGAATTCTAGCCCATATATATTTGTAAAGTCTCATATTCAAGACTTATTAGTTGGAGATCTAAGCTTTCAACCACTAGTCTAAAGTTTCATTTGGGACGGCTTTCTTACTACTTCTAAAAGCAGTTGAATAATACAAAAAAATTACTAGAAAGCTGCTTCAAGAAGCAATAAAAAAGTCGCCCCAAACGAAGCCTAAGACTTCGTTTGAGACAACTTTCTTACTACTCTTTTTAAGGTAATTTTTTAGTATAAAAATGCTTGAACTATAAACTTTTAATACTCAAAAGTTAATTTAGAAAATGATAAGAAAAGTTGTCTCCAGTGGAGGCTTTGTTTGAGAATGCTTTCTTTCTGCTTCTTAAAGCAACTTTGTAGTATAAAAATTATTTTTACATTAAAAAGTTGTTTTAAGAAGCAGTAAGAAAGCTGTCTCAAATGAAGTCTAGGATGAGTTATATCGAGAACATGATTCTAAATATATTTTTTAGCAGAGGTGTTCTGTCTAATTGGATGATTTTTTTTATCATATTAATGTGACTATGGGTCAAAAAAACAACATTGAAAAAAAAAAGTGTAATATGTTCTTAAATAAGCCATATCTATTAATTGTGAGTATTATTTTGTCATGAGAAAAATTATATCCTATACAAAGATTAATATGGTATAAACACTAAAAAATTCTTTCCAAATAATTATTAATAACAATGTTAATGACTTTATAGTCAATGCTATAAAAATAGTCTTAATGATTTTTTTTTTTCTTTTTTGTAAATTTTGTTTGGAGTGTAGTGTTTCCCTTTTTTTCTTCAAAAGAAGGAAAAATTATTAGGTACGGATTGCGCACCATCCACACAAGCACTGGGTACCCAGAGGTACTGACTACTGAGTGCGGGTACCGTTAGGTACCCAATAATTGTACGGATGGTTCTCCCCGTCCTCACTCCACACCTAATAATCTCTCCAAAAGAAGGGACTAGCAGATTTTCCTTTACCATAGGGAAACAATTTTTTATAGATAGCATAAGTGAAAAGTGCGTTTTTGGTGAAAGCACAGTTTTCTCGTGTGCTTTATAGAACTATTAAGTCAAAACCGATTGAAACATGGCACTATCTTTTTTTTGTGTTGGGGGGACATTTAGGCTTCTTTAGGGATAACTTTCGTACTGTTATTTAAAATGGTTTTTTAGTACAAAATTTTCAAATTTAATTTTTTTTTTTTACGAAAAGGCTGTTTTAGAAAGAAAGAAGAAAGCAATCCCAAACGAAGCCTTAGGCTAATTAAGACAAATTCACATACATAACGCATATGCAAGTTTCAAACTCAAGACCTTTTGGTTGATAGCCAAAGCTCTCAACCAATAGATCAAAATGAGCTATATACATGATCACAGCATCTTGTTGTGAGTAATCCAAGCAAATATTAAGATTTTTTTGTTCTAAAACCGAACTTTTTTGCTTGCTTATGAAATGTTGGATAAGTGTTCGTTTGGGATGGTTGCAACTGTTGGCGTATTTCGTTATAAAGCTATTGTTCAAAGGGCGCCTCTCTCTCCTGAAGTTGTTGTCACTAAAATATTATCTATTGTTTGAAAATTTAAAATAAAAACTGCTTTGTTGTTGCTCTGGAAAAGATTAAATTATCCTGACACCCTAAAATATATTGTAATTAATACATTAAAAATAATTATTAAAATATTGAATAAAATGAATTTTAGTCATGTTTCTCATCAAAGATATTTTAAAATTTTTGAAGGATTTTGTCAGGTAGCCATTATCTATATTTTTATACTAAAATAAATGTTTATAGACTTTTCGTTATAAAAAATATATAAATATTATGATGCAACTGCATGCTAATTAATGTAGTTCTTTGTGTCCATTGAAGCTATGATTGCATTGAGTGACTTAGGACGAAAGATTAAAATGCTAGCAAATTTACTATATAAATTGTTCATGAACTCTTCTTGAAAGTCCAAGATAAATTACATAGACATTCATGTTGACAAACATATATATATATCTTTATCTATATATATCAATTCTGTCAATCTACCCCAACAGTTCTGAAATGACCGTGAAATATTATTGCAGCACATTACAATTACAGTAATCGTGCAACAATTAAATATATATATATATATATCATAGAGGTACATAAATATTCCACTTTAATATCCCAAACATTCAACATTGTTGGATTTGGATTTTAGTAGATAGTCAAATGCATTTTTTTGAGTCCTTGATATGACAGAAAAAGCACATCTAGCATTTGCTGATGTCTTTGCAATTTTAAAATTTCATCATTAATTTGTTGTTCACAAGCAAATTTCTATTGCACTCTCCACTACTAAAGTTAAATGTGTGGTTGATGGTAGTTATTCTATTATCTTATGATTGAAGATATAATGGATAAATTTTAGTTGGGGGATATCAATTTATATCATGTTATTTATATATCTAATACATAAAATTTTAATATTTCATGCCTACCACTCATAAACAATTTTAATATCAAATATGACACTCACATATTTCAATCTTACCACTCATAAAACCCTATAAATTTTAATATTCCATTCCTTGCACATATTTTTGTTCTATAGCTAGGTCGTAAACATTAAATATTAAAGTTTTAGGTATTAGATATATAAATAGCATAATATAAAGTGGTGTGTATGCAAATCCCCCTAAATTTTAATATTGTGATAATTCAGCTATAGTGTTTGTGGCTAAGAATAACAAAAGCAATAGTCGAAGCAACCATATTGACATTAAGTACTTAGCCATAAAAGAATGCGTTAAGAAGAATACAATGGTTATTGAACACATAAGCACTGAATTAATGCATGATAGCATATCCTTTAACTAAAGGATGCCACCAAATAAGTTTAAGGGTCATGTGGATTTTATGGGTCTTGGTTACTTTAATTAGTTTCACTGTAAAATGAATATAGTTATGATGTTTATCATATTTTAGTCATTTATATGTGTGCACATTTATATTATGATAAACATTTTAGTGTTGGATCTAGAATAAACATAAGGTTTGTTCATTAAGTTAAATAAATAAATATATAGGAGGCAATCATTGTGATTCATATGAGATAATACTCATACTTATAGGGCCTACCATCATGATTCATGATTTTTGTTTCTTATTTTATTTGTTACAGAATATTTGGACCAAGTGGAAAATTGTTAAAATAACTATCATTTGTGGTCCAAATTACTTGACCATTTTCAGTTTAATTCAACATTTAAAATGACCATTACTCAGTTTTAAATTCAAAAATTAAAACTGATCGTTTCTTAATTTTAATTTCAGCTTTTAAAATTGAAATTTCATTTATTGCTATATAGGCAGCAATTAATTCAGAATTTCTATATATTTTGGGTCACTAAGCCTTTCTCTCTAATCACTTCTAAGAAAAAACCTACACCATCATTTTGAGGAACTTTTATTTGGTCCGGTGAACGTACGCAACTCTACGTTCGGCCGCCAGTAGAATCGTGCTACGCGTTTTCATTATTTACTGCGTGCCCCGACAACCCGACCCAAAACGGACCCAAGATTGCTCAGTATTGCTAGGTATTGGTCGATTTTGAGCGGTATTCTAGCAAAACCGAGCAAATCCCTAGCAATACCGAGCAAATCCTGAGCAAATATTGAGTTGTACCAAGTTGTAAAAAAACTCGGTACAACTCAGTATTTGCATGGTATTGGTCTTCACAGAGCGGTATTCTAGCAAAACCGAGCAAATCCCTAGCAATACCGAGCAAATCCTGAGCAAATATTGAGTTGTACCAAGTTGTAAAAAAACTCGGTACAACTCAGTATTTGCATGGTATTGGTCTTCACAGAGCGGTATTTCTCATTTTTGCAAAGCAATACCTAGCAAATACCGAGCAAATATCGAGAAAGTCGCGAACATAGCATTACCGAGTTCCGCTCCGGGTCAAGTCGTCGGGCCGCACGGTAAAGAGTAAGAGCACGTGGCGACATGTTATTGGCTGCCGAACGTAGCTCTACGTCCGGTCAGAGGACGTAATAATTGTTCCATTTTGAGAGAGAAAAGACTTAGAAGAATTCAAATATTAGTAAAGAACACGATCAAATCTCAATAGCCGGAGTATTTAAAATATGTTTATAAAAAAAAAAACCCCTCTTAACTACTGAAGTTAGAAAATATTTTTAATAATAATTTTTTTTTTTTTTATAGAATATTGGCATAAGATATATGTTTTATTCAACAATTTTTGTTTCTCTCAAATAGCGGCAGTTCAGTTAGACTAAGAAGAAAAAATATGATGGAGCTTTTTAAAAAAGAATTGAGTAAATCAAAATATAATTTTCTGACCACCAACAAATATATCTCTCAAATGAAAAGCTGAGTCTTCATTACTGGCCACTGTAATTCCTCCACGTCCTGTACTGAATTCGCCATCACATCTTAATATGGCTAAAGCATCGTCATGCTTCGTCCTTCCATAATCTCTGCTTTTAATATGGACATAATCACGCAGGAGGTTTTGGGGCCACACATATAAACTATTAAGCAGAAACCCTAATGAAGAAGGAGAGTGGAGACTGGCCAGTCAACAGCTTACACTTTCGGAGAGATAAACCAAAATAATTAGGCCACCATCTCTTATTAACGTTCAATAACCCAGCCTGCAATGCATTTAACGGTCATATTAATAAGGCCATTAACATAAATAAACCAAGTTTTGTTCTTCTCCACAAGGCGTAGTGACGCATGAAAGACGACCGAGGACTGAGAGTGAATGTGTGGGCGGTGTTTGTTTAGAGAGATATGATTTGCTCGCAGCAGCAGAAGAAAACAAGGCTTCTTGATTGTTTTTTTTAGGGAAAATATTTATCTAAGTATATTTGATTACAGATTAGTCAGAGTAAGTTTTGACATGATTAAATTTGTTTTGAAGATTTAGCTCATATTGAAATAATTAATCAAAATTTTTATTATATTCAATTCAAAATAAATAAATGGACTAATTAAATTATGTATATATATATATATAGAGAGAACTATTTGGTCTACAAGTAGGGTGCCAATATCTAACACAACTTAAAAACTTGACCCGAACCCGACTCGTTTGCCATATGGGTCAGGTTCAGGTTCATAATTCTGACCCGTTTTAAACCGGGTCGGGTTCGGGTTGGCCCAAAAACTCAAACCAACATGGGACGACCTGAGAACATTGGTGTGACCTATCTCATCAGCATTGTTGCATCATCGCGTGATCCAGTCACCATGTAATGTCTCATCAAGTTTTAAAATATCAAATCGCATGCCGCTACCGTCGTCCCGCCCGCACTGCCATTGGCTACTAATGTCTGGTCAAATTCGAAAATACGCTTATCTGGCCGATGCCATTGCCGCCGTGTTGCGTCTCACGAGTCAAGAGACCCAGATGTTCAGTTGGCCACTCGGGTGGACCAGCTATGTACAATAGGCTCTTGTAGCACGTGCGGTGTGAGTGAATGCGTGTGATTTCAAATTTGCAATATAACTTACTTAACCCACCATCTGACTAACCTTGGGTTTGACAACTATAGCATTTTATAAAAATTGACTATAAAGTTGTCGTGAAAAAACTAGCTTAACTATTCTGGTTGCAAAAAAAAAAATTCTCCATAGAAATTTTGAAAAAGCTAACAATCAGAAAATAATATCCAAATGAAATTATGATTATTATCTAAAAATCAATTAAAGTTGCGAAAATTGTCCCAATATGACCTTTAAGGCATATGAAGCTAACTAACTCTCAGCCTTATATAAAATATCTTTATTTGCTCGATTAGTTTGAATTTAATAAACTTTTAGTAAGTTTTAACGATTTTGTTGTTTTATTTGGTCTATTCTATTCTTAAAAATTTTAGCACGAATAAAAAAACTACTTGTAATATATATTTTAATACATTTGGAATCCTAAATAAATCATTTTTTTGACTGCGCTTTTCTAAGTTCCCTTTCAATGATTTCGACTGTGTTCTTTGGTTTTAGTCAAGTTTGGATTTCCTATGGGTTTCAACGGTTTCCATTATTTCAATAATTTTATTGATTTTGATATTTTCGGCCCTATTCCTGTAGCTCCAGATCAAAATGATTGAATTTCTCTTAATTTGGTTAGAACAAATTTTTTTTTGATTAATTTCAAAAGAAATTTACACTAAAATTAAAAATTAGGATTTTGGGCTGGACTGCACCAGCACATTAGCGCACAACTAATGATAATTAACAGACTAATAATACAAATTAAACTCCCTTAATTAAGGGTCTGCCCAGGATGACTGCAATTATTTATAAAAAATAATTATAAAGTAGTTGTGGGAAAAACAAAAAATTTTAAACTATTTGGATAGCAACTATTAGTAGATTTAGGGTTTAAAAGAACTAAGAAATTAATTCATATATTTGCATGTAAAATAATAAAATCTCTTAAAATTTAAGAAATTATTGTCAATAAAACATAATATTTTTATTGTGCTATTTTATTTTTTAGTGATATGTTTTTATCATTTCAATCAATTGAGCATCATTTAAATAAAAAATATTTTAATGTTTAAAAAATTATATCCATTTTGTACTGTCTCCAACTTTTAAAATTAAGAAAATGACAATATGACATGACGACTAATCTTGATTTTTTGGTTGAGAGATTTGACTATCAACTAAGAGGTATTCAGTTCGTGTCTTGTATATAATGTGTGTGAATTTGTCTTAATTGACCTAAATGTCCCAAAAATAATAATATGACATATTTACTATATAAATAATGATAGCGATGAAATAGTGGAGCCAGACATCAAAGGAATAGTGGCGTCGGTTGGCTGATGATTGTGATAGTCGATAGTCGACAGCAGCAGCAACAATAGTGACTAGCTGTGTTGGCGGTGGCCAGCGATGATTATAGCAAACAAATAATTAGTTAGGGGAAGAAAAGTTTTTTGCTTTATATATTTAAATAAAAATATACTGTTGGTCAAGGTTGCAAACAAATGAATAATTGAGGAATAAGATCAATTTTTGTCACATTCTTCAGCATATCGATATCCCATCATCTGTTTACATCTATTCCCACTCTTATGAATCTTAGTTATATTTGTTGTGGAATTAGTTCAAAGCGGAAATATGATGAAGAAATAATATGATTTATTTTAAAAATAAAAAATTTATTATAAAATGTCAAATAATATAAATTAAAAATGAAAAAAAAATTGAACCAAAAAAACTCCTTCATGTACTTCATATGATTTTTAATAAAAATTAATTAATTTATTAGTATTCAATAATTGCTGCAGATATTTGAATTTTTAAGCATTATATAAAATGTCTTAAGCAGTATTTCCCGTCCCCACTACTCCCTCGCTAAGAAAGGAGGCACGTGCGGATGTCAACGGAGAGTAAGTGGGCTTTACGTTCAACACACAGGCACCTGAGCCCACACAGGTAATCGTGTCAACCGGCTGAGGAGAACTGTTTACCTTATATTTAAAAATTAAAAAAAATTAACATCATAATTATTAATTATTTAATACGTAATAATCATAAAGTGGGAATAGACCAATAAGAGCTTTTAAATGGTTAAGTAAGAATCCATGTCAAGCACCATTTTCTCTCTCCTAAGAATGCACCACGTGTTTTACTTGAATCAGGTTGAAACTCTGTAATGACCGCCTCCTTCCCTTTCTTCTCCGCCAAAACTCTTTGCGTCCCCAAACTCTATATATTACGCCACATCTCCCACCACTCTTTTACCACCGCCACTCTTCTCTTAAACAAACAATTCACTGCTTCTTCTTCTTCTTCTTCTTGGTCTCACTACCAGTAGAAGCAGTGAAAGCGAAGAAAAAGAGGAATTAAGAAGAGAAGAGAAGACAGGCACAGCAAAGTCCAAGCTTTTTCTCCTTTCTGAATTCTGTTGGACAAGCCATGGCGTCCTCCATGTCCTTGTTCGTCTCTTCTAGTAGCAATCAAACGGTAAATCCCCAAAAACGTCGGTTAAAACAGAGCTCCAGGCCATTCAATCTCATCCAACCAAATTCAATTAAATTAGTCCGCAGCCGTCAGGTAAACGCCGGGCCAGTCCATTGCTCTACCACTCCTAATTCCGTCCTCGGAATCGCAACCCCTACACCTTTCTTCCCTTCACCGTCCTCATGCCCCGTGGAAGGCCCCCCCTCGCCGGCCAGCAAGCCGGCCCGCCCAAAATGGAATATTTTTCAGCGAGCGGCGGCCAAGGCACTGGATGCCGTGGAAGACGGCTTAATCGTTAACGTGCTTGAGCGCGGACACCCTCTCCCAAAGACTGCCGATCCCGCCGTCCAGATCGGCGGCAATTTCGCCCCTGTTGGCGAGCAAGAGCCCCACCATGACCTTCCTGTCGAAGGCCGCATCCCTCCCTTCATTAACGGCGTCTACCTCCGCAACGGCGCTAACCCTCTTTTCGAGCCCGTCGCCGGACACCACTTTTTCGACGGCGATGGAATGGTACATGCCGTCCATCTCAGCAACGGCCGCGCCTCTTACGCCTGCCGCTTCACCGAAACAGAGCGGCTTAAGCAGGAGCGCGACGTGGGTCGGGCAATTTTCCCAAAAGCCATCGGTGAGCTCCACGGCCATTCGGGCATCGCCCGCCTACTCCTCTTCTACGCCCGCGGCATCCTCGGTCTCGTCGATCCCTCGCGAGGAACCGGCGTCGCCAACGCCGGCCTCGTTTATTTCAACAACCGCCTCCTCGCCATGTCTGAGGACGACCTCCCTTACCATGTCAGCATCAACCCCGACGGCGACCTTGAGACCGCCGGGCGCTTCGACTTCGATGGCCAGCTGACCTCCACCATGATCGCGCATCCGAAGCTCGATCCGGAGACCCGCGAGCTCTTCGCGCTCAGCTACGATGTCATTAAAAAGCCGTATTTGAAGTACTTCCGCTTCTCCCCGAGTGGGGTGAAATCAGCAGATGTAGAAATTCCTTTGGCGCAGCCCACCATGATGCACGACTTCGCCATCACGAAGAATTTCGTCATCGTCCCCGATCAGCAGGTGGTTTTCAAGCTTCAAGAAATGATTTGCGGCGGCTCGCCGGTTGTCTACGACAAGGAGAAGACCTCGCGGTTCGGTGTGCTTCCCAAGTATGCCGTCGACGCGTCGGAGATGCGGTGGGTCGACGTGCCGGACTGCTTCTGCTTCCACCTCTGGAATTCGTGGGAGGAGCCAGAAACAGAGGAAGTCGTTGTCATCGGCTCCTGCATGACCCCGCCAGATTCCATCTTTAACGAGTCGGAGGAGAATCTCCAGAGCGTGCTAACGGAAATCCGACTTAATCTCCGAACGGGAAAATCGACCCGACGGCCCGTTCTTCGTCCTGGGGAGGCGCAGATAAATCTCGAGGCCGGAATGGTGAACCGGAACCAGCTCGGACGGAAGACCCGGTTCGCGTACCTCGCGATCGCAGAGCCCTGGCCCAAGGTGTCGGGGTTCGCCAAGGTCGACCTGTCCACGGGCGAGTTAAAGAGATTCGAGTACGGCGAGGGGAGGTACGGCGGCGAGCCGTACTTCGTACCGCGTGAGGGCGGCGAGCGGGAGGACGACGGGTATGTTCTCGCCTTCGTACATGACGAGCGCTCCGGTAGTTCGGAGCTGCTAATAGTTAACGCCGCCGACATGAGATTGGAGGCTGCTGTACGACTGCCGTCGAGGGTTCCATACGGATTCCACGGAACATTCGTCGGCGCACGTGAGCTCCAATCACAGGCGGCGTGAGCTGAAGAACTTTTGCTTTATTACAGCGAGGGGAATTTATCAGAGGGATTGGCTGTTAGGTCCCCGGAGTTCTCCTTCGCACAAATAGTGGTAGTTCAGTTTGTTCTTTCCATTTCTTTTGATGGAGAAGGGAGTCCAGCTTGTAGCTTTTGTTGATGTAGCTATAGAATTGACGAGCTCAGCTGGTCTCCTGTTTATTTTTGTTCTTTTGCCATAATGGCTTTGGGGCTTTTTGTTCTGTGGCTACAGAATTCAGGAGTTAATAATGTTCCATTCCCTTCCCTGTATAGTGGGAATTCAGGGGCTCTCTCCCCCCTGCTTTTTCTCTGTTGTATATACCATTCAGAGTACAGATGCTTCATTGTTGATATATTTGAAACTATGTAATTGCTTGATTAGTCTTTGCATTTTGTTTGGGTGAAAATAACTGCTTATTTACATCTACATGAACTGTCTCTCTAAGACTTCATTTGGGATGACTTTTTTACTGCTTCTTAAAGCAGCTTTACAGTAAAAAAATTAAATTTTTTAAACTAAAAAATTGCTTTAAGAGGTATTGAGAAGGCCGTCTTAAATGAATCCTAAGTTAAACAAGCAAAGCAGGATGCAAAACACACTATCTAATGGAGTGGATTATCGCCATGATTTCCACAACTCAAACAACTTCGCATTTTGAGCATTGAAGCCCCTAAACCAGTCAATCACAATTGGATCGACAAAGAAGTACTGTAAAATGCATCTAATCCCACTAGGCTTGGATGCATCAAAGCTTGTATGAGTAGCCTAGTTGTTGGTAGGTACACCATTAATGGAATTAGATGTATTTTTGATCACAAATCCATACTTGAACCTAACATCATAGCATAAACTTCACTTTGTAACTTTGTGCTCCAAAAACCAATTGTATAGATCCTTCTTTAAATTAAGCATATCAATTTGTGTGCATTTAAAGTCTCGAAGTCATTAGTTTTTTAAGCACGGAACACATAAACCGACGCTAAACTTATTATGCCCTTTTGCCATAAAGGCAGTTATGTAAATCTCTTTATAACAGAAAATTAAACCAAGATGTTTATTTGATATTATGCATGCATCTTGAAAATTATGCATGACAAGCAAAAAGCAAGTCAATGACTCAAATTGGATTACAAAATAGAAAATGTAAGGGAAAAGAAACCATTATTAGCATCAATAGTAACAACACTTAAAAGTTGCCCCCTATACTTGCCTAAAAAAACTTGCCATTGAGGCTATGCACATGCTTGTGGTGGGACCACTTAGAGATGAATAGACCAAAACTTTAATTAAGCTATCAAAATTTGAAAGAATAACTATATTTTATTATATCAATAATTCCTTAAATAATATTTTTTTTTTGGCTTTTAAATTGATATAAAGAATGATACGACCCTTTCCAATGGTAGAGAATTGGTCTGATTGAGTTCTATGACGTCCCTTGCCTTCATGTATAATATTCACATAGTAAACTTTCCTTCTACATGACCAATTATTTCTTCATATGCAATATATAATAAATTGGCATATAAAATTTGAATTGCATTGATACTTTGATAGAGTTCATTACACATGATAGAATGATTGTATGTGTGTAGCACATATGAGTGAAACTTTCCATGTACCCTCTAAGTGCTTACTCTTAGTAGCATGCAGATGCAGCTCACAATAATGTGATGAAAAATCATTATGAATATAGATAATAGATAACCTTAATTCAATCAAAAATATTTTTTAAACATGATATATTTACTTATAGATCATGTAATAATAGCACATTACAATCAAAATTTAGTCCAGAAGAACATGCCCATAGTTAGCTCATGTTAGGTCGTGATATCTTCTACATATGGGAAGCTATCCAATGGACCATTAAAAATTTGATTTACTTACCACTGCACAGGAGTTTGGCATTCTTATATGTACTCATTATTTACATTCGTCTTATTATTTCCTCTTGATAAGGTCTCCTCATACAAAAGGGCATGTCCTCATAGCTCATTGTGTTTTTATAATTATGGGTCTCCCATTTCATCATCATTATCTTCAAAGTTTGTGCTAGCTAAAATTTATTCTTTTGCATATGATGCATTATCATTTTGGTCATCCATTTTATTGATTCAATAAGTGGCATTTCGAAGTACTCATCATGTGGTAAATGTCCATTGTGTTTATCATTCTACACATGATTTATCATCATGAGAATAGTTTGTATGATAGCCATATAAAATAAGATAAGTTCTTACCCAATACATAAAAAATCTTAGAGGGGATATATTGTTGTGTATTTCTATTTGCATGATTGATTCTTTTATCAATATGATATCATCTAATTGTAGAGTATGTATTAATATCTTGTTTGGCACATCCTTATAATAATCAATTTGAGTTGTTACCATCTCAAAATACAATATAAGGGCATGTCGCATTTGATTATAAAACATCACCATTTCCATCATCAATAGCATGTGTGTAGCCATAAATCCACCTCTAATTGAATAATGACATGTTTAACTCACCAAATTATGGCCCATTATATAGTTGAAGGAACAAAGAATGTATTGTTTAAGACCTTATAGTTTGTATGTGAGTGGCACTTAATTGGTCTATTGCTTCCAACACAATAAAATGTTATAAGATTCTTCAAAATTGTAAGATTTCTACCATACAACATCATTAATTGTTCATTCTTTACCATTATAGTAGATATTTATAATTCATTTACTTATAAACATGATGGAAGGTATCCAACCACAGGCAACCACTACATAGGTTTAAATAAGATTTTTAGGACAATCTATGAAAAAAAGAGAGCATATTTTATTGTTATTTTCCTAGTCACATTTTTTCCATATTGTGGGACCATCATTTCTTGCCCATCCTTGAATAAATCAATTACCAACATTGGGTACCTCCCAAAAATGATGGATCTGACATTTCTTTAGAACTAGTGGGCCTAAGAAGAGAATCCAATACTATTGTGACCACCTAAAATAAGTATTTAATTACAAAGTTTGATATATTATTAGTAATTTTAGATACCTACAAAATGTGTTACTACAAACATTGTATTTTTACGTCATAGGACACCTCTGCTCATTCACCTAATGTGAAAAATATGTCTCACTATTCATTGTCCCTACATGTATGTAGTAATTATTATCTCAAGGCATCTAATGTGAAAAATATGTCCACTTTTCTTATAATAAGAATTCTTCCACATAAATTCATGGTTGCAAACATTCAACCTAATACAACATACCTTATCCATTTTAATGAACAAGTGTCAACAATGATAAAAGAAGAGAATGATAGTTGGAGATGGAGTATCCTAGATGTGATAGTGGTAAGTTGGCACTACATCAAATCCACCATGCAAGATGTACATTTGAGCAATGCATGTAGGGATCATGTGGAACTACATATCATGATATGGAATTTAATGTTCATCTTAATAATACACCAAACATTATTTAATGTATAACTACTTTATCATTAGGGTATCTTATCGGGGGTCACTAGCCACCTATATATAGTGAGATAATGGCATATTAAGTGACTACAATTCTCCCAGATACTTGAGATCTTAGTCATTACTATTCTCTTGCAACTATCATTCATCCAATTGGATCACATTCTACTAATTATTTTGGTGGAATGCTATACACCATTATCACAATGCAACCTGATCAGGACCAGTCATATCATGTTAAGCTATGATAGACAAATCTCAAGATCTAGTTTTGGAATATTCAATTTCTCTTTTAATGTTCATTTTAAATAAACTATAAACTACAGAGCTACTAAAATATCCAAATACTAAGAATAAACACATCCACATGATTTCATTCATTTCATCAAAATATATTTACACTATAGTACATAACTACATGCATAAGTAGGGCTGCAAGCGAACCAAGCATTTGACGAGCTACTCGATGCTCGGTTCGATTAAAGCTCGTTTGTGATTGTTTAACTAATTAAACAAACAAACTTGAACAACATTTTAAATACTCGATCCTTAAATAAACAAGCTTGAACACTAATGTGTTCGGTTCATTTATGTTCACGAACAACATCATTTGAAGTTCGTGAACAAGCTCGACATTAAGTTCGATAAAAAGCTCGATAAAAGCTTGAATAGAGAGAAATGCAATAGGTAAGCTTCATTTAAGAATATATTCATATAGATTAATCATATTTTTATTTTAAATAGATAACTACTTTTATTATAAATTTAATTTTCTGAACAAAAGACATTTCACATTTGTCTATGTTTGTTAGATTATTTTTTTAAGATGTTCATGAACAAATTTAATGTTTGTTTGTTCAATAGATTGTTTGTTAAATATGTTAATGAACATAGCTCATTAAGGCTTGTTTGCTTAAAGCTCGATAAGCATTAAACGAACCAAACATGAACCAAATATGAACACCCTTAAATTAAATGAACCAAACATGAACACAAACAATAAAACTCGAATCAAACATGAACCGAACTTGAACAAGCTAATGATAAACGAACTCAAACATGAACACTGGCATACTCAGCTCGGCTCGGTTCGTTTGCAGCCTTATGCATAAGCTATAAAATAGAATCGAATAGTAAAATAGTCACGACTATACAAAAAATCAGAATAGTGAAATACTTATAAACTCATATCTTATCCTAAACTGCTAATCCAAAATATCCTTCTCTTTCCTAGAGCCTGAAAATCAGAAATAAAATTATCGTGAGCTATAACAGCTCAATAGGCCATATAAACCAATTTAAAATTTAAAATTATTTTATTAAACATTTTACTAAATAATTAAAATAAGTTAAATGCAGATTAATTTATCACTGCACTGAGAAATATAATAAGATCATAATAGTTATTCAATTATTTACATAATATTACTGAACAAATAAATAAGTTGCAATTCATTTCATGGAATAATTCATATCACATTTTCTAGACTCAAAATAAATCTAAGGATTTTGACCCCTTATGACTCCATTTTATGCTTATAGCTCCAGAATATGCCTTATTACATGCGCTAGAATATTCCTTGGCACAAATAAAATCTCAAAAGATTCTAGTCTCTAAAGGCTCCTAGCTGATATAATTTAATTGTATATGTACAAATATCATCATCTCAGTAAAGCAATTAAAAAGTAATTGAACATGTGCAAAATTGTATAATTTTTTATAATGGTAGGCAACAGAAAATATTTAATAAAAAATTTTTACTAGTGCAAAATTATCTCCATTTTTTATATTAAAGACGAGATATTTTATATGATAAAAGTTTTATTAGTGCAAAATTATCTCCATTTTTTGCTTAGAGAAACATATTTTAATAAAAAAATTTGATAAAAATTACCAATTTTAAAAAATTGAGATAGATATAACGTGACTTACCTCGAGGCAAATAAGTTTCCCAACTGGGGCAACGTACAAAAATGGCTCTAAGTAGCCCAAAACTATGAATTTCATTCTCTATCTTATCTTTTTCCCTAATTTCCCTAAGCAGTTCTCTATTGCCAAAAAATGAAAAGGCTAATGGAGTTTTAATGATATTTGATATAATTAGTTAGTGTGTTTGATATTATATTAAAATATTAAATAATTATTTTAAATATTTAATATTAAAATATTAATTTCATATAAATTCTTTTATATCATTAAATCTGAGAATTCAAAAATTATGAAAAAATATTCATAAATTTGAAAATAATGTTCGGAACATTCTGATGAAATCAGTTTGCAAAATATGCATTTGATGGTCCCAAAAACTCTACTTGTACCAAAAGATCTCAATTTCTTAAGAAAGTTCACTAATGTTCAATAATTATAAAAAATAGGATAATTAAATCATTGCACTATATATGTTCATCCCAACTACCCGCAAAATCCAGAACACATAGTCTTAGAACATCCTTTAATACCTAAATTATTCTTTCAGAGTACTAAAGTGCAACTTCATACCTATTCTTGTTGAATACCACTTCATAATCTGGACGTAAACCTGCCATCCCGATCAGATACTATAACCTTCATCACACCATGCAATCTTATAATATCTTTGACATAGATCTGTGCTAATTTTTTTACTGGATTAGTCTATCAAATCAGAATGAATTGGGCAAATTTTATCAGTCGATCGATAACCACTCAAATAACATCAAACCCCTGCATTGATCTGGGAAAATTCATAGTAAAATCCATTGTTACGACTTCCTATTTTCACACTGGAATAGGTAATGACTGCATAAGACCACTCGGTCGCTTATGCACTGCCTTTACTAGTTAATAGACCTCATACTTTAACCCAAACTCTGCTACATCCTACTTCAATCCAGACCACTAGAATATACCCTTCAAATCTTCATGCTTCTTATCGCTTCATGGATAAATAGTATATCATGAATAGTGAGCATCATATAAAATATATCGTCTTTAATATAAAAAATAGGAACCCACAGTCTATCCTTGTAAAAAATAATATCATAATAAAAAACTCATAGTTTTGATTTCTTACCATATTCGATCTGATCAATCAACTTCAAATATTTTACATCTGACTTCTGAGTAACCTGAATCTTTTCTTGCAAAGAAGGTTGAATGATTATTTGAGCCAATAAATCATAATCTCAATCAATGTAAGATATCATCTCCAACTATAATATCTTTATATCGTATATCAAATACTCATTAGAAGTGAAATGTATACATAATAATCAAGAAGTCTTCATACTCAGAGCATCTGCTACCACCTTAACCTTACTAGACTGATATTGAATAATCAAATCATGGTCTTTAATCAACTCAAGCCATCTGCTTTGCCTTAGTTTCATATCATTCTGATTGAATATATACTTTATACTATGATAATTAGTGAAAAAATCTTCAAAGCAAATACAATAGTAGTCAACTCTAGATCATGTGCTGGATAATTCTTCTCATGTGGCTTCAACTATATGGAAGTATAAGTTATAATTTTACCATGCTGCATAAAAATACATCATTAACCTCTCAATGAAGCACACACAATACTTTAAATCCTTTTGTACTATAAAGAAGAGCCAAAACTGGAATAGAAGTTAAATAATCTTTCAATATTTGAAAACTAGCCTTCCACTCTAGTGTCTACATGAAAGCTACTGACTTCTTAGTAAGTCTTGTAAGAGGTGCAAAAATCTGAGAACATTTCCTCATAAACTTCTTATAATATTCAATCATACCCAAAAAATTGCGTATCATAAACATAGTAATAGGCCTCGACTAATTAGTAACTATTTGATCTTTCTAGGGATCAACAAAAATATCATCCCTACTCACCACATATCCTTGAAAAGAAACACTTCTCGGCTAGGGCTCACATTTAGAGAATTTAACATATAATTGATGCTGCATTAAAATCTCTAATATAATCACCAGATGCCTGACATGAACTTCCTCAAAAGTTGAATAAACTAGAATGTCATCTATAAAAATAATAACAAACTAATCCATAAATTTTATGAATATTTTATTCATCAGATCCATAAAGACGATCGGTGCATTATTCACTCTAAAGGGCATGACTAAGAACTCATAATGTTCATACTATGTACCAAAAGCTATCTTGATCATCACATCAGGTTCTTTCACATTCACCTGATAGTAGTCAGATTGCAAATAAATCTTTGAGAATATTGAAGATCTAGTAAGCTGATTAAATAGATAATCAATATGTGGCAAATGATACTTATTATTGATAGTGACTTTATTCAACTCCTTATAATTAATGCACATAGGCATTATACCGTCATTTTCTTTATAAATATAATAGGTGCTCCTCATAGAGATACACTAGGACAAACAAATCCTTTGCCAACCAACTTTTAAAACTGAACTTTTAATTCCTGAAGCTCCTAAGGTACCATCTTATATGGAGCTTTAGAAAATAGGAGTGTACTTAGAAATATATCAATAGAGAACTCTATGTCTTTTTCAGGGGTAAACTGACTAACTCCTCAAAAAATACATAAAAAAATTCCTATACTATCGGGACATCAGAAAGAAGATCAGAATCTATACTCCTATCCAAAACTGATGGCAGAAATACAGTGCAACCCTTTTTCCACAATCCATCTGCTTTCATAATAAAAATCAGACAGGATAAAACACTTCTAACTCCCTGGAATACATAACTCTCACTCCCCAAAAAAAATCTAACTTGCTTCTTCAAACGATCAATATAAGCCCCATATCAACTCAACTAATATATACCCAAAATAACATTATTTGGAGAAATGTGTAATAAAATCAAACTAAATTTATACTTCTTATAAAAAATCTTAATATTACAAAAAATACTAGCTATCATAATATCTCCAGCCGATAATGTAATAGAAAGAGAAATATACTGTACAATTGAAGGCAAGTGTAGTAAATCAAAGAAATGCTTGAAAAAAATGAATGACTAGCTTTAAAATTAAATAAAATATGACATAAATGCTCAGAACTATAAACCATACATATTAGAAAATCTGGAACATCACAAGCATCCGGCTAAGTCAGATTATATACATGTGGTTGAATTGGAGATGAAGTAACAGAACTACTAGGATCTCCTTTACCACTGTCAGATAGCCTCCTTGCCACTAAACTAGAACCACCATCTCTACTATATGGTCCCTTAGAAAAAGTATGGAGTGAAACTGCCCTGGGTCTCCCTACTGGCATGACAAAGCTCTCACATATGGACTAAGAATATCGACCAAATTCTACCTAAAAACACTCTGCTACCTAGTGCCTTATCTGACCACATCTGAAGCACTATCAAGTCATCCTGTAACACTGACCATAATGAAGTCTACTATAACCCTGGCATACATGTGCCCCACTAATATAATAAGAACTAGCTATACTGCCACTGCTAGAGATTGCTGTAGATATTTCTTATCCACCTCTCCTCGAATTTCCTGTTATAAATATGCTCTTCTTCCTAGAAAAGCCACTACTAGAAGTCTCACCACTGAACCTCTTTCTACTAGCAATCCATCATTATTGAGTATTCATCAAATCGTTCTCTATCAGATGAGCTCTCTCCACAAGCTCAAAGAAATAAAAAATGTTAAATGGCACTAGAGGTTATCTCAAACTATTCCAAAGTCCTCTTAGAAATATGTAGCATTTCTTCGCGGGAGTGCTAACTAGTTATGGAGCATATATAGCCAAAGTAGTGAACTATATATCATACTTCATAACTATCATGCTCCCCTGAACCAGCCTAAGAAAATTCTCCTACATTTACTTTCATACAGAAGGTGGTACAAATTAAGCTCAAAATACATCAAAGAACTCCTCCTATGTAATTAGAGAATTCAATCTCCCTTAAAAATTTTCCTCCTGCTAGCCCATCCACCATCACTCTGCCTCTCCATCTAATAAAAAGACTAGTAATGTTACCTTCCTCTCATGTGGACACTACATACCATCAAATATCTTCTCCAATATCCCCAATCTGTCCTCTACTGCTCTAGGCTCAACAATACCCTCGAACCTCGAAGTCTTTAATCTAAAAAACAGTTATAAATTTTTTCCCACCTTATTAGATCTCATAGTAGGAACCCTACTCTGTGCCTCACCCATCATATGGGCAATCTAAGTAAAAAATTACTAAATTATATCAAAACAAACTTTCAGAGCAATACCATATACAGGAGCTGCGTGATTAGCACCAATATATTTATTTATGTCTGGGTCTAGAGAATCCATGATCACTCAGCATATGCAAATGAACACAAATGCATATGAAATAAAAATAATGAACACCTAGAAATACTTTAAACTATCCCACTAGACTTATAGATCAATTCTTATAACCTTGTTCTACGATCCAATTCCAAAACTTTTGATCTGATACCACAAAAGCTTATTATAACTCAATCCGACCAGGATAGATCATATCATATTAAACTATAATATGCAAATCCCAAGTTATAATTTTGAAATATTTTAGATTCTCTTCTAATATTCATTTTAAATAAACTATAGACAACAAAGTTACTAAAACATCCAAATACTAAAAATAAACTCATTCATAATATTTCTTTCATTTCATTAAATATATTTATACTATAATTCATGGCTACATGCAGAAGTTACATAATAAAACTAAATAGTAAAATAGTCATGGCAATATAAAAATCAAAATAGAAAAATACTTATAAACTCAAATTTGATCTTGAACTACTAATCTATAATCTCCTAATCTTTCCCATAGCCTAAAAACTAGAAGCAAAATCAAAGTGAGCTATAACAACTCAACAGACCACACAAACATATTATAATTTTTAAATTCTTTTATTAAATATTTTATTGAATATTTATAAGCAGTTAAATATAGTCTAATAGATCACTATTCTAATGAATATAATAAGAGCATAGTAGTTATTCAATTATGTAAATAATATTATTAAGCAGATAAATAAATTGTAATTCATATCATATATTCAGACCCACACAGAATCTTAATGAATTCTGACCCATTATGACTCTGTTTTGTATTTGTAGCACCAGAACATATTCTTACACACCAGAATATAGCTTATTATCACCAGAATGTGTCTTATAGACACTAGAATATTCCCTGATAAATAGAATCTCAAAGGATTTTAGCCCTTATAACTCCTAGCAGATATAATTTAACCACATATGCATATACATCATCACATTATAACAATTAAAGAGCAATTGAGCATTTGTCAAATTTGCATTGTTTTCTATAACGCTAGGCAATAGCAAATCCTATTAGAAAAAATGCACGTTTTTAGAATATAATATAAATATTAAGGATGGTGTAAAAAAAATGTTTTAAGACTTTTATTGTATTACAACACTATTTTTTCAATAACCAGACAATTTTTTATTCAATAAAAACCTCACAAATTTCAAAACCCCCATTATAGATTTTCTAAAAAAATTTAAAATTACGTAATCTTAATATCTATAACATATAAAAAGTTATGTAGTTAAAATTTTACATGTGCAAAGTTATTCTCATTTTTTGCTAACAAAAATTAAATTTTAATAAAAAAAGTTGATAAAAATTGCATATTTTTGAAAATTGAGATGAACATAATGTGACTTGGCTCTAGGCGAACAAATTTTCTAATTGGGTCAACTGATAAAAATAGCTCGAAGTTACACAAAATTAGGTGTTTTTCTTTCAATCTCGTCTCTTTTTCCCTAATTTCCCTAGGCAGTTCTCTGTTGCCGAAAAATGGAAAGGTTAATCGAGTTTTAATACTATTTAATATAATTAGTTAATGGGTTTTGATATTATATTAAAATATTATATAATCATTTTTATTATTTAATATTAAATTAACTATTTTTTTACATTCTTTTATATCTATAAATTTAAGAATTTAAAAATTATGAAAAAAAAAATCATAAATTAGCTAATCAAGTCTGAAATATTCTGATGAAATTAGCTTGCAAAACGGACACCTTACCTTTCCAAAAACTCCACTTGTACTAAGAGGTGTGAATCTATTAAGAAACTTTACAAACACCCAAAAATTATGAAAAAATTGGATAATTAAAGCACTAAGCTATATATGTTTTGGCAAAGGCGGATTGTGATTTTGGTTTATAATGATTCATGAAATAATTTTCAACTATTCTATATCAAAAAAAGCTTTTTTTTTTAAAGAAATTAATGATTTTCGCAACCATAGATGAATACCTTTCACTCTTTTTTGAAAGACAATGAACACATTACACATTTCACTTGCCCGTTAGATAAATGATATTCACTCTCTAGGATACAAGTATCATACTTAGTGTGTGAGTAGATGAAGAAGCTCTTCTTGACCATAATGTGATGCGTGTGTATATATATATGAAATTTATATTATTGACATGATTTGTTTATGGCATTTACCTTTACTAAAGAATTTAAGAATATTTTCAACTTTCTAATTGGTTGGTAATTCACTTTCACATTTATACATGAAGCTTATAAAAGCCACAATGCCTCCTATGATAAAAATGGACGGAGAATTTCATCTACTATAGGTTCAGGCTTGGGAGCAATTGCATATAAATCGACTGACCTCACATGTGTCATACCCTAACAAAATCATAGAAGAATTATTTGGATTTGAATAAATCTAAATTGATAACTCCATAACTCAGTAGATTGAAAGAGATAGGAGTGTTGGAATTTTTGATAACTAATATGAAGCTCTATCGCAACAAATTTGATGGGCTCACAGATAGTCTCGTGTGACAAATGAACTATTCGATTATCATTTGTCAAAAATTTAACAAACAAAATAGATCTTAATATAATAAATTACATATTATAAGTTATTATGTGGAAAATCCTTAAAATGGGAAAACCAAGGGGCCTAACTCAATTGAAATGATGCCACTATTGTTTATAGTTGATTACAAATGAGGCACTTCCTTGGGGGAAAGACCTTGACTCGATGTAATAAATATACATAATATAGAGCACATTACATGATGGGAGTTGGAAGAATCTAATGATATGAGAGTTGTTCTCAAGAGAGTGTGGGCATGTTCATTCAGCCATCAAGATCATAGTCAGACCATGGTGGTCAGAGGGACTATAGTCGACGGGCGATGGCTGTCAGAGGGATTGTAGTCGGTAGATGACGGAGGTTGGAGGGACCATAGTTGACAAACAACAGTGGTCGGAGGGACCTTAGTTGATGGAAGACAGAGGCTAGAGGGACCGTAGCCAGCAGCCAATGAAGATCAAAGGGATCATAGTCAGTAGGCGACAAAGGTTGAAGCTAGGGACCATAGTGAGCTGATGACAGAGATTGGAGGGACTATAGTAGACACGCAATGGAGGTCAAGGGGACAAGTCGGCGAACGATAATGGTCGAAGAGACCATAATCAGTGGGAATTGGTGGTCGAAGGAACTGTAGTCGATGGGTGATAAAGGCTAGAGGGATAATGGTCGGCGGGCGACAGAGGTTGGAGGGATTGTAGTTGACATGTGACAGTGGTCGAAGGGACCACAGTCGATGGTCGATGGTGGTCAGAGTGATCGTAATCAACTAGAGAAGGTGGTCAAAAGGATCATAGTCAGCGGATGATAGATGTCAGAGGAACTCTAGTCGGTTGGCGATGGTTGTTAGAGGGACCGTAGTCGGCAGATGATGGTGGTCTAAAGAATCATAGTCGATGGGAGACAGAGGTTGAAGGGATAATATACAAGGGTAATGATGGTTGTAAGGATCGTACTCGATGGGCGATCGACTGCCGGTCGATGGTCTGAAAATGATTGGGGGATATAATGATAATGGCTGCCGATTGGGTGGAAATTTGACAGCAGTCGGCAGTCGTACGGTGGTGCTGGAGTTATTGAAGCCTCAGAGTTACCTTCAAACTCCAACCAAAGGTCCAAGCTCGAAGCCCCCATTCATATGGAAAGTGAGGGTCTATTTATAGATTTTTGAGAGTAGCATGTTCCACAATTATGGAGAAGATCCAAGGCAAAATTGGCATGGTTAATCAGTTGCCTCATATCGATTCCCTCTATCTTAGAGCATTCATTAAACATTTAAGTGTCATAATGATATCAAAATCAAGCGTTCTTGGGATTATTAGATTCATCATGTCGAGCCACTTGATTCGAATGTAGGCATGTTATATTTAGATATAATTTGAACATTCAATTTATGCTTTGAAGCTTCCAAATATGCTCTGGCCCCCTAATTTGGGCCCATTTAAGCTCAATTTGGACCTATTTTGGTGTTGTTGGGTTTGTCTATTCAATACATTCAGTTTGACTATAAGAATGCTGAAATTGGAGTTCATATGATCTCAAATTTAATTTTAGATGTACTTAGCTTGAACATGCCTTAAGATTTGTGCTTGATCAAGACAATTTTTGGCAATGTATCAGACTCAATCAGCGAACAAGTCAAGCTTGAGACAATTTTGTGATGACTTATTAGCTTGTGGGTTGGTTCATTTTAAAAAAAAGTATAAATGCTTTTAAAATACTTTAGAATTTGAGATTTTAAGTGCAAAAATGTTAAGTAATGTTTAAAAATAATATTTTAATCTTTTTATCATTTTATTTTAATAATTGCTTAAATCATAATCAATTTTTTCTCTTTCATAGTAAATAAGTCAGCTCATAAGATGACTAGAACTCCTAAAATAAAGCTCAAACTCGAACTCAATCAAGTAATCAAGCTCAAGCTCAAGCCAGTGGTCATGACTCATGTACACCCATATTCAAAACTATAGTCGATGCCCGCTAAGCAAAAGAGGATGAAATTTTCACTATGGTAGGAGGAAGGGATTACAATCCTTAAATTCCTCAGACTTTAGTCTTTTTGACACAATATAAAACAATATTAAGGATTGAGTTCATCTTTATAATGTGTTGCCAACTAAAAACAACACCTTTAGGAGGACAAAAAGATATCTTTATAGACAATGTCCAAGCTTAAAGCTATTTAGAGGTTGATAATGGTATTCGAGCCACTGATGATCATATCTTGAAGTATTAGACTAAGTAGTTCATGTGATAAGCTTGGAGACAATCAGATAGAAGATGGTAATTATAACAAAACCAAATTACCATCAGTGTACTTAATTCTTAATAGCGATATAGATTTATGGCCAAAATATTGAAGTTTTGTAGGGAATATTCTTGATATAAGCTTAAGTGAAATAGAGATTGGTATATTGATGGGAATAGGCAAAAAATAGATGGTTGTTAGGAAGGAAAAATAGTGATGATATGAGAGTCTTCTTCTCATATAAGATATTTCACAAGTAGAGATAAAGGAAAATATCCAATGGATAGGACCAACAACTTTTATATCAATATATATAAAATACTAATGAGAAGTAATATCATCTAAGTCAAGTTAGGTTGAGTTAGTAGAGAATTTGGGCTGATTAGTGTCACGAAGAAATTAGGCCCTTTATTTAAATTAATTACACTCAATGAAACCAAAAATAACACTTGATAAATGAAAGATGTTGCAAATTTAACATCAAGGGAGACTATGATTCATATATTATATACTAAGAGAAAGTTTATGCTTTGAAATAAGTCAGTCCAACAGTTAGAGTATGAATCATCATAATCATGTGATATGACTTTCCTTCCATTTAGAAAGCCTAAGAGATAATGTTCTTTGAATGACATAAACATCAAAATAGAGTAAAAGGGTTAAAAAAGGTAATGGGTAAAGGTTAAGAGTCAAGGAAATGTTAGAATAAAATAGAGGCCGGACATACAAAGCTATGCTTAATATAATATAATTTAAAAATCTTAGATAAATAAAGTCTAAGAGGTAAACTGAAAAGATGTAAGACTTACTATCCTTAAAAATATAAGGAATGATTTCAAAAAGGAAGGGAAATAAAACCTTCTACGTGTACATGACCACAACCACTCAATTCGTTTAGAAATCATGTCAAGGTAAGGATTACTGCCATAACAAATTGTACTTAAATATTTGCCTATAAAAGAAGCTCTATCCTAGGGATATGATATGCATACAAGTTATGTATCCATAACTGGAGAGCCCTCTATCATATTATGAATGTGCACTAGTGCTTGGTGGTTTTGATAATTAGTAAACTCTACTTTATGCCTTGTTTAAAAAAGGTTCAAAGAGAATGTTTGTTAGTTAAAGGTGGAAAGAGAGAGAATTCATTTTAAGAAAAATATATTCTTAGATTGATTTTAAGTTTATTGAAGACACTTTTAGATGTCATTAAGATTGAAATCTTACTATAGCATAAGCTAGTACATCAAACACCATACACCAAGGTACAAAGTAACTTAAAACTAAAAATATTATAATCATTCTATCAAGGTATTTTAATCACCAGGTATGCCATAAATAGAATTGGTAATGCGGACCACTTATGGTGGAAGAGTTTAGAGCTAGTATCAAGCAAGGTACTTTTTAAGAAGATGCTTATTAATGATGCGCATTGGGTGAGTGCTATGTTTATTTATTAATAAGTAAGATATAAATGATTTTTACATAATCAGAACTTCCCAAATAAGCTCAAAATTTCCATCTCATCAAAGGTGAATGATTATGGGCCATCATAAAATAAAGACTAGCTTGCAAATAATAAATAGTTTTGATTTGGCAAGCTTGTCATATACTTGAGCTTTTTGGGCAAAATAAATCTCTAAGCTCTATTATTCTTTCAATATGTGTTCATTAGGATTATCTAAACTTTCAAGGAGAAGATGAATGTTTTGGCATCATTAAGACCAATGCACACTCCTATACATAAAGAAGACAATTCTACTTCTAAGTAAGGACAACTTTTAACTGAAACGTTAAAGCATATGGAGTCAATTCAAAAAGTTTTTAGATAGTCTTATACAACTAAACCATTAGATTTGAGAAAATAAATTATGAAATATTGCTAATCAAAATTGTCGTGCTGAGTGAATCTTTTTATCTTTGCAATTTTGAAAGATATACCATTTTTGGTTGTAATACGATGAGATATGCCAATTTTACAAAAAACATTGTATCCAAAATGATATAGCTCATTCTTTGTTTTAACTTTGTAACATCTCATACTCTTAACTATCTAGATATTTTCAACTTTGGCCTAAGGACCTCACTCTTGTCGATGTAACTTCTCAGGAGGTCACCCATCTCATAATTTCTCCGGGATGACCACACTTATCTACAAATTTTCTTGATAAAATTTTAACAACTATGTATATTAAATGTCACCTTGATGTTTAAGAGTTTAGCTTATTTTACTTAAGGGGTTTCACAACTCCACCACTTAAGTAACTAACATCCTTGTCATCATCTTTATCCTAGAATCATCCACCAGGAAGATAAAATTTTAGAGGTAGCCTCTACAAGTTCAAGTGGTGACTCCCGCCATGTAACACTGTCCTATACAGATTTCAAGAGGTGTCTCACATAACGTAGTACTTTGTCGTGTATGACACTTAATTCTCATCTTCAAACTGATGTATTGCTCTGATACAATTTGTAATAGCCAAAACTCTTACTAATAAAAAAATAGAGATATTGTCCGGTTTGGCTTAAAGGTTTCACAGTTTTTTCCTGTTGGTATAACTTCCCAGGAGATCATCCATCCCAGGATTTCCTTGGAATGAGCATGCTTAACTACGAAGTTTCTTAATGAAATTTTAACTATTACATCAAAAGACGCCTCAATGTTTAAAAGTTTAACTTATTTTACTTAAGATGTTTCACAAACTTCTCTCAATGGGATGACTTTTTCCAATTTAAAGAAATTATTTACTACAACCAATATGAACATATATTCCTTTAATGAGAGGGGCAATCCACAACATTTGTACCATAACACTCAAAGGAAGAAGTGAAAATCATAAGGATTAGAAGGTTTGGAGACATGTCAGGAATAGAAATATGGACATTAAGAACATTTCCTTATAAAGTTAAAAAGATCCTAGATAATTATCAACTAATAATATCCAAAAATTTTAATTCTAACTTTCATTTTAGAGCCTGATTGATGAGACCCATATAAGATCTCATGGATCTCATTCATCATCTTATCGGCCTCATTTTTATCAATATAATAAAATCCTGTTTGATCTAATGAGCAATGATATAAAATATTTTTAATTCGAGATTTAAGAGAATGTTCTACATGAAGTATAACTCAATTAAGGTAATCTATAAAAAAATTATTTCCATTGATAGATGCACCCAGTAAGAGATTTAATTAGTTTTATTTGCATGAAGGCTAAGGAGTATCAAAATGGATCTAAGATAACATCTTCCTACTATTAATTTGCAATTATCTGCATAAATGATTTCCCTTACATGCATTATGTAACAAGCTCCAACAAAGGACTAATGATCTTTTCAAATTTTTTTTGAAAAAATAGATTAAATGTATATTACACAAACTTTCCATTAGAAATATATATTGGTCTAGTTTTCAATGCAAGGATATATTACCTTATAAAGGTTGGCATCAAGGTCAACACTAAGTGCTCCTTCAACTCATCTCATTCTTCTCAATATAAAACTAATAAATAGTCATAGAATGCTAAGAGTTAACGCTACTTATTTTCATCTCAACACTCCATCTCTCAATAAATTTTCTACTTCTACACTCTACTAACTCATTCAACGCCATTTTTAGCCATTCAATCTCCTTCAATATTTAAATATCTCTATCATCATCCCCCCCTTAGACATGATAGCTTTGTAAATGCATCACTATATATGATAAAGAAAGGAAAATAGATATGGATGGAAGACCGTTTGAAGATTTTTCCATCTGTCCACCTACTCCCAATGCGAACTACGTATTGCCTCATTGTCTTTTTGTTAAGTCTCCACCATCCCCCCCATTGAATTTCAACTTTCTATCTCTTTCCAGTGTTTCTAGAGCCATCCAATTTGTCTCACAAGTGCTTCTAGAGCCATCCAAATATATATAAATTCTTCACTCAACGTCAGCTCCATTTGATGGCCTTGTGGGTACACGTGAAGGAGGCCCTCATTAGAGCCTCTCACATCGAAGGATTTGGCCATGCTGTCAGCAAGCTGGCCATTTGACTGCAAGCCATGAGGATATGCTTATCATTTACAGAAACGATGCTTTCAGTTGGAAATTGAAGTGTTCACACTGAAGATAACGAGTGCAAACAATTATCTTAGTGTTTGAAAATAATAAATATGGCCTTTGGTTTTGAATAAAATAATACATAAAATAATAAAGATTAACAAAAAATAATATAGAAATAAAAAATATTTTGAACATCTTCAGTATTTATGATAGGTATTCGTAGTTTGTTTTAGACATTTTTTAGATAGTAATTTTATTTTTATTTGGCTGATGATGACTTTTTTTTTTACTATTATTTTGAAATTTATGTGCTGAAAAGTTGTTTTAGGCAACAAAGAGTAACTAAGTATTTGTTTGACATAATTTTCTTATTGTTTTATAAAATAGTTTTTTAGTATAAAAAATTTTGTAGTAAAAAATTTTGGTACTAGTAAACTACTTTAGAAAGCAATAAGAAATTTGTCTCAAATGAAGCCAAAGTTTTTTTACTGCTTTCAAATATAGTTTTCTAGCACAAAAATTTAATAAAAGTAGTGAAAAAGCAAGAGCCAGAAGCTATCCCAATCAAAACCTTTTTTTTCATATTTTTTTAACAAAAGATAATATATTAGTCATCAAACCCAAAGTTACATCATCAAAACAAAAAGGAAAAATGAGTAGAAAAAAGAATACAACAAAGAAAAGTAGAAGCTAAATTAAAGCGAGCTCAGTATTTGGTCAAGGCTTCCAGCGTCCAGGACGTCTCGCATGGACCCTCCAGTAAAGTGTATCAACACGCCTACAGTTGCCACCAGCAAAAACGGCCGGAACACGAGCCCCGACTACATCATTGCTCTAAGCCTCACGTAGCAACAAAACGAATAGTAACGCTGACCAATCCCGATAAGAAGCAGCAAGCAGATCAAAAACCCAAGCGAAAAATTCAACTTCTGCGTCTAACTCTCCCCCAAAACTTACCGCGAGTGCCAATATTTGAAGTACTCACATGAGCAAAATCAAGGTCAGATTCCATAGGCTCCAAATCCGAATCATCCTCTGACGAATCAACCAACCAATTATTCTATTTCCTAATATCCAAACCAGAGGAATTACCCACACAGTTAGCCATCACTTGAGTATCAACCTCACTTACAGGGACCTCAAGTAAATATTTAGAAATAGAAATAACTTCCTCTCGACCACGAAACGAAAGCTCCGCCTCAATTCCAGCAGGAACCACATCAACACTATCTGAAACCTTTAAAACTTGAGCACCTCCATTAGCTGTCACAACCCCTATGACAGGTGATCCACCGGAATTCATCACATTCACCACACCAGAACCCACCTCCGACACCAAATTCGTCGGAGAAACCAAAATGACATCTTCACGGTCACAACCATCCAGCAAAGCCGATGGCACAAAAGGAATAGCATTAGGTGATAATAAAAATTCATTAGCATCATCCGAACGATTCACCTCATCAACAATCACAATCGGGCAGTTACTCACACCCACAGATTCGACCAACAAAACAGGGGATTTAATTTTTTCCAAAACTGATTGATCCAAATCAAAATTCTCAATTTCCGAAACAGAAGCATTCGAGATCGGGCTACTAACAGCATTAATAGAGAGAGGGAGAACAGAAGCAATGTCCGCAGATGAAAGAACAATAAGCCCACCCTCAACAACATCCTGCCCCGAGCCCAAAACAAAATTTTTTGAATCAGACAAAGGAGCAACAATAGAAGAGGGTTCAGGAACATCAAAAACCACCACATTCGAC
>NW_021319518.1:6088568-6123434 GCF_001605985.2 Dendrobium catenatum | reverse complement strand
AAACCCCCCGCCACCCCCTACAGCCGCTCCCGCCAGCCCATCGGCGGCACGCCAGGTATCGCGCTCTGGCGGTCACGCCGGACCGTTTCCGCCAGAACCAGGGACGCGCCTCGCGTGAGCCTGACCTAGCCCGAGTGCGCCAACTAGCCAGCTCCGCCTGTCGCCCCTGAGAATCGAACCCTAGACTTCCCCTTCCCCGCGCCCACGCCTGACCACTGCGCGGATCCTGCAAATGTATATATTCAAGTATTATTTTATTTATATTACAATCTGCTGAATATTATGATTAAAACATTATTCATTTAAGATTTTTTTAATTGATAATTAAAATAAACTAGTTAATTAACAATTAATTAAAATATGTTATTAAATTATTAATTAAATAATTAATTAAAATATACTATAAAATGATTAATAAATTAAATGTGTTATTAATTAAATAAACAAACTAAATTAATTAAAAAAATTAAATAACAATGTAAATAATAATTTTAAATTTAAATCCTTATACTTAAATTAAGGAAAAAAATAATATTATTTTTAGTCATTTTTTAAAAATAAAAAATTTAACTAATAAAAAATTTAAAAATTCCGCCGGAAACATTGAAAAGCCGTCGGAACATTTTGCGGGAAATAAGCCGTCAAAAAGCCGTCGGAAATCCGCTGGAAAGCCGCCGGAAAATGCCGCCTGTAATAAGTGATTTTCCTGTAGTGGATGATATCTTCAAATCGGAAAAAACAATCGAAGAAGGTAAAGAACCCGCAAGAGCCTCCTTAAAAGACAGAGAAGAATGACCAACCAAAAAATCAGGGTCTCTAAGAGGCGCCATACAGCAAGAATAACAACTCACACACTAAAAATAGCAAAGAAAACTTCCCTGAACAGCACATGCAGCGAATCAGTGAAGAAGAAAGGCGGCTAGGGCAAAAGCCCTAGCCCTCCCCCGGGAGCGGAAGCGAGAGAGAGAGAGAGACAACATTTTGATTTTATTACTTATTAACCTGCTATTCATTTCTTTCGTTTTTGGATTGTAGCTCTTCAGTAGTAAGCTGGTTGGTCCTTTTAAGGACTTTGTAACCGATTTTTGAAGTAACACGTAGGCCCCTCCGCGGGTTTGAACCAAAAAAAAAAAAAAAAACCTGCTATTCAAAACCTTTATTTAGCACAACTTTCTTACTATTTGGCCACTGCTTTTTTTTTTAGTAAGAAAACTAGTTAGTTAAAAAATAACGTGTTTGAAAAATAATTTTTATGACATTTTTTTTTTGAAGTTTTATTTTTTAAAAACAAATTTTTGAAAAAATAGTTTACAAATAAAAAATTTAAAAATAAATAAACTTCCCTAAATAAATTTTACTTAACTTTTTCCACACATATTTCAGAAACAATTTATAAAAAGCTAGAGTTATCCTGCCGCTCTTCTTCTTCTCTCCACTAAATTTAATACGATCGTTAGTACAGGTCAATATATTATACAGTCACTGTCATAATTTTTTATTGTTCATTTTGTATTGAACTAACTTTGACGAAACATATCTGAATATTTTAACTTGTGGGTATTCTTATTGTTACCATTAAGCGTTTACTTTATTCTATTTATTAAGCTCAGAAAGACTATTCACAGTCCGAACAGATAGAAAAAAAATCTCACAGAAAGTCCATAGCAAAAAACGCGCTCGCAACATTAAGTATAAGCAAAATGCTGGATATTTCTTAAGTATTATAAAGATCATAGCCAAGCTTTTGTTCTGAATGTCGGTAGAATTTTTTCTTTAAAAATTGCAAGTAGGATGGTGGACATGTAGGGACAAGAAAGAGATGTGGTCTTTATAACAAAGAAATGTACTATTTATATGACCCTTGTGATTATCTTCAGAAATTCTGACAGGCCACGTTGGTTCTGTGATTTGCTGAAATGACTATTTTGTGTGGAAAACAATGGGGATTGAGAGTCAAATGAAGATAATGTTTTTCACGTTCAACATATTTGTGTTTAGTACAAATCAGTCAGCAAACTATAGCAGTACCAATCAGCAAAAACAAAATGTCTGTGTGGACTGTTGTGTTTGTTCTTGAATGCTTACCTGATGAGGTTATGCTTTTTGAGTATCAGCATGGATTTTGCTAGTTCATCAAGACAAAGAGGGTGATCTCGTTGAGGACTTGTACAATTCCTAATATCAAATTTGACCTTCAAAAATTTAGGTGACCCTAACGGTTATAGAAAAATTTGTTAGTATGTGACAATAAAATCTTATAATATGCACAAATTTAGCCTAAGCAGAGAGAGAGAGAGAGAGAGAGGTCCTGATTATCTGTTAAGATTTCTATTAAAAAGTGAAAGTTCAAGTGAGATGGTAAAACATGGCTGAACTGCTCAAGGCACATCAAGAGGAACAATTATTACGTCCTCCGACCGGACGTAGAGCTACGTCCGGTCAGAGCTAAAATCGCGCCAAAAAATGAGAAATACCGAGCAAATACCGAGCAATGCCAAACAATAACGAGGAATACCATCATGTGAAGACCCAATACCGAGTTATACCGAATAATACCGAGCAATACTGAGTTAAACAAAAATACCGAGTTTTTCTCGGTATTTTTTGTATAACTCGGTATTGCTCGGTATAGCTCGGTATAACTCGGTATTTGGTCTTCACATGATGGTATTCCTTGTTATTACCAAATAATACCTAGCAATACCGAGCAAATACCGAGTTATTTGGCCGGATTTTAGTGCCGACCGGACGTTCCTCTACGTACGTTCACGGACTAAATAAAAGTTCCATCAAGAGAGGGGGAGATTGGTTATTTAAAAATCCTCTCAAAGAACCCTTTTTTATTATAAGGAAAATTTACATACATACCATTTTATATCATCCTATTTACATATCTTACACCCAAACTTTTAATATTACATACGTACCTAAAGGAGAAATTGAATTGAATCACATTGCTACTGAAAATCAAATTACAAATATTTTTACAAAACCACTAGCCTTTGACAATTTTAGCACATTAAGAATCAGATTAGGTGTGATTGATCTTAATGCTTAAATTCAAAATTCTACAAACTTTATGTGTTGTATATATGTGTCTGTTTAGTTTTTTTTTTGTTTGTTTGTTTTGTTTGTTTGTGTGTTCAATTTTGTATTTTATTTTTTTTTTTATTTTTAGATTGGAAGCATGTCACTCGATCTGAAATGATTGGTTTTGAGAAAAATTTCTAATTATCATGTATTGTTTTATGTATTCTATTCGTACTGCATGCATGAATATTTTTTTTTAATTTTGTTCGAATTCTGTAGCATATACATAATAGGTTTCGAAGTTGAGCACGCGAAACTTAGTTTTTAATAGGTTTGGTACTGTATGATGATGTCATCATACTGTATGATTTGTAAAAATTCGTCTGTACGAGTGGGGATGGTTAAAAAGTTGGGGTCAACTATTTCTTATTGATTGTACGTACGAAATTGTATTTCGTCTATATGACCCAGTTGTCAGTTTTTGTGGGGGACCAACCTAACCGTCTTCAAAACCATCTTTAATATTTTGATCGTCCTGGGCGAAGACTTGTTCGTCTGTACGATTATTTGGTTAAAAAGCCTGTATGAAAGGACGCCTTGGAAATGGCGTTTTACGAAAAGTCATTTCATTTTTGGTCGTTTCTGCTCGTACGTATGAAAATAATTTTGTCTTGTATGATTTTAAAATTGTACTTATGAGTCAAATTTCGTATTGTATGATAGGTCATTTTCCTTTACATAGAAGGGTCTTTGAAATCCTTTTTTATTCACTTTCTTTTCCATTTCAAATCCTTCTAGAGCCCTTGTCTTAGGAATGGCTAGTTCAAGCAAGCGACCCCGTTCTTATAAGGGTTCCTCTTTTAGAAGTGGAGGGGATGACAACTTCCTTTCTAAAGAAAATGATGATGCTTTTGTTAGGTTATCTATTGTTAAGATCACCCCCTCTAAACTTCTCATTCAAGGTGATCTTCATTTTTCTATTATGCCCATGTTTGCATCGACTCAATTTCTTTCATTCTTACCCTTATTTTTGCTTACCACAAAGAAACTTTTCAATACTTCTTGGCCAACATGAGATTTAATGAGGACCACTCTAGGTTTAGTTCTTATGTTCAGAAATAGCGAGTAGAGATTACCAAGGAAGATTTATGCAGCTTTCTTCATTTGCGACCCAAGGATTCGAGCCCACACTTTGACTTCTAGGGATAATTTTGATTGGACTGAAATTAATAAAACTCTTAAAGGTGTATCATAAGTATGTCATTACTCTAGGGTTTATACTTTACATGCCCAGGTCATCCAACATGTTTTGAGAACTTTTATTTTCCCTAAGCTGATGATCGAATAAATATGACTCCACTCTTGTCCACAGTCGCCTATCTGATTATGAATGAAAAACCCTTTGATGAAGCCCAACTCATTATGAACTACATTTATAATCTTTCTGAAATTGAGCTTCCATATTATAAGAGGAAGAAGAACATGGCTTTAGGATATTTTGTTGTATACATTCTACAGAAGAAGTACAATCTGATTCATCATGATCATCCCATAGAACTTCATATCTACTTCATTGATGCCTCTTTTAGGGCACTTTTTTGGGAGAGATTAGAGTTCAAAGAGTGATGATTCCGAGGAACAAGGGCGAGCTCTTGCCCCAGCACCTGCACATGGACCTGATCAAAACTACTACCAGAAAATGGTCCAACAATTCGATCAATTGGAGACTCATTTTGATCAAATTGAGACTCACCTTAACCACCAAGATGCTAGCTACAATGAAGATATGGGGTCGGTTCATTGACAGTTTGACTCTATGAACATGAATACAGCTTAAATTAGTAGTTATTTTTGAATGTTAAATCCACCACCTCCTTCAGAATAGGGCCCCTTAGAGTTCTAGATATACTTCGTTGTTGTTCTTGTTTCTTAGTTTTTTTGTATTTGTTGTTGTGATGTTTCTGCTTTAATTGAGTGTTTTCATGAGTTGAGATGATGTAGACTAGATGATATAATGTGAGTTGTTATGATGATATGTTTTTAAAATATATGTTTATATGTGATCTTTTTAATCAATGGAATGTTAGAATGCTTTGTTCATGTGCATTGACTTTTTTATTCTTGAAATGTTTGTATTTTTAATGAGAAAAATATTTTGAAATTGATCGTTGAAATGGATTATAAATTACTTTGCTCTATAAATTAATTTTTTTATAAAATTTAATCTTTTAAAATTTTAAATTATAATTATAATTGGATTTACATAAGGAGATCAATTTCATGTACCTATAGATAAACATATCTAAGCTATAATTGTTGCAAAATTGATGTCTTATTATTTTTTATTTCTTTTTCAATATGTTTATTTTTATTATTAGTAAAATTTGATTTTAAATTATTGATATTAGAAAGACTCAAAAAGTAAAAAAAAAATAAGAGAGAGAAAATACACAATGTGTTCAAAAATATAAAAGATACGTAATGATTCGCAAAGTGAAAAGATGCACAAAATTAGTCCAAATAGAAAAAAATACATAAAGTGTGCCACAAATATTTGAAAAGATGCGCAATATCGCCAATTGAACTTCTTTATTTTACACTTTCCACTATCATTCAATCTCTAATCCAAATTTATCAAATTAACAATCATATACATTATTGAATTTGAAGTTTTTTTTTTTTTTGGTTAAAACCCTCTCTCATGGGGCCTACGTGTTCATTTAAAACAACGGTTACAAAGTCCTTAAAAGGTTCCACCAGCTCTCTATTGCTCAAAAAAGCTACAATCCAAAAAGAAAATAAAAGTCCTACGAGCCGGCGGATCCTTACACTACTACAAAAAGAAATTAATAAAGTCGGGCTATTCAGCAATAGCACCCAAAAAAGGAGAATCCAAATAATCTTGACAGCTTTCAGCTCCGATCTCCTGCCAAAAAATCTACTATAGAGAAAAATGACCAAACAAAGAGAAAAATAACGTACCTTTCTCCAAATTTTGCTCCAGTTGTAAGAGTACCTGCCAAGAAACTTCAAGAACAAAATTAGATCAAGAATACCATATAACACCCAAACAATCCACCGCCAAAAAAGAGAATACCCAAACCACACCACATCAACCATGTAATGCCAGCAGCCATGGCACAAGTATCTGAAAACAGCCTTCTAATTATAAACAAACAAACCATCCAGAATCAGCCAAACATCACCCTTACCATCAGCCCCATCATAATAACCAAAAGTATTCATAAAAACCATATCACCATCCCAGTCCTCTTTTTCTCTTAGTTATTATTTGATTTAAACTTTTCAAAATTTTCTTTTAAGTATTATGAAATTAATATTGTATTTGTAATTAGTTTAAAATTATTTTCTCCTCCAACTCTTTTAGTTTATCCATAAAAATTTTTTCATTTCAAGTTGTACTTCCCTTTTTGTTGTTATCAAAAGGGAGAGTCAGAATATTATTTGATATTTGATGTTTGATGTATTGTGAATATGTGCTGTATGTGTGTGAATGTATGTGCGTATATGTATATTTTTTACATGTATGTATGTTTTTGAATGTTTGGATGTTTTATTTATTTTCGTGTTTTTTGTTCGAGTTGTTTTTTATTTGGTATCTTTTTTTTTTTTACGTTTGATATTTTTTATTCTCATGGGAATCCCTTATTATTTAGTTGTTCATTCATTTAGGAGGAGCTAAGGTGAAAAATTGATTTGAATATTAACTCAAATAATAATTATTTTGTCATCATAAAAAAAGATGAGATTATTACAACTTAATTTTCATAGCTATATTTTTTTATCATGTGAGTTTTTTATGATTCCAAAATATTATTGTATTCACTACTATTTCTTCTAACATATATTAGAAATATTTCTTTTGTTATTTGTGCGTACTAACATTTCAGAAAAATCATAATCTAGATAGTTGTACTTCAAAACAGATTAGACTTGGATTAATTGTATTTGAAGTCTGTAATTTTTATACTTTTTTTAAGTCTGAGAGAGTGTGATTGTAATTGGGTCACAGTACACTCGCACACTAGGGGAGTATAAAAAATTTGTAACCTTTTTAAACTAATCATATTGTACGATTTTAGATAGTATGGGACTATTTGGCTTTAGCGTATCTCCATAAAGTAATTAATTGAACCATGTTAGGAAAATTTTATAAGTCATGTTCGTAGTGTACAAAGTTAACTTTGTACGTATGTCTTCGAGAGTATAAAATAGATACGTACAAGTTCGTCTTAATGAACACCTTTTTTTTTTAAACTGTTTATACTGTACAATCATAGGATCGTAAAGATGACATCCAGAGTATGAAATGAATACGTATCTTTTTATCCCGACGAACAAGTAAATTTTTTGAACTGTTCATACTGTACGATCATTGGATCATACATACGACTTCCAGAGTATGAAATGGTTGAGGCCATTTTTGAACCAAATGAAACATGGTTTGCTTAAAATAATTCATACTATATAATGTGGATTTTGACCAGTACATTATTCAGAGTACGAAATCATTTCATACTAGATCGTACCGGACGAATATGTTCAATTTTGAACTGATCATATTGTATGATATAAGTTCGTATACATATCAATCAGAGTATGAAATTGGTTCAATTCGTACTAGATCGTATAAGAAAATTTTGAAGTACTGTTCGTACATACGAACGTCGATCGTAATGTACGATTAATCAAATTGAAAATTTTTAGTTTTCTAGATAATCTTTTGTGTCTTTCATATAAAAGATCCTATAAACTGACTGTGGATGAAATCCTTCCTCGTTTTGTCTTAAAGAGCAAGTGTAAGAGTGATTTAGGAGAGTGTTTGAGATAAAGTTCTTGCAAGTGGAGTGTGAAGGGTTCACAAGTTTGTCTAACGGTGAGAATCTCTATATAAGTGTTCCAAATATCTTCTTTACTTCTTTGAAGACGCTCGAGAGAAGATCTTTGAAGAATATATAGTACTTTGCCGACATTAGTAGGATGTGAAAGGATGCCGGTTCTCTGCCAACACTTGAAGAGTGTGAAAGGATGTCGGTTCTCTACCGACACTTGAAGTGTGAAAGGACTTTGGTTCTCTGTCGACACTAGGATGGTGTGAAAGGATGCCAGTTCTCTGCCAATACCAAAAGGGTTTGAAAGGATGATGGTTCTCTGTTGACACTTGGAGAGAGTGAAAGGACAACGGTACTCTACCGATACTTGAAAGGTGTGAAAGGATGACGGTACTTTGCCGCATCGGGAATTGGTGGAAAAGAGGGTAATTGTAAAGGCTTCTCAGTTTTGTTGTGGGAGCAAAAGGAGAGTCACTTTGGCAATAGTGTAATACCTGAAGAGGGAGTTTTAAGGGAGTGGACATATGTCTAGTTGGATCGAGCCACTATAAATTTCTGTATTTTTATTTTTCTTCATTTTTATTTTACTGCACATTTTAATTTTGTTGTGGTTGAAAAGTTTTTAGTGTATTAAAACTTTTAAAATGTGCAAAGTACTTATAAAATAATTTTATATTGAAGAAGTTTTTTAAATTACCAATTCATTCCCCCCCCCCCCCCCCCCCCAATTCACCCCCCCTCTTGGTTAGTATTGGGATTATTGCGTTAGGTCTAACAACCTATATGAATTTTCAGGCAGAGAATCTTGGAATCTTTATTTTCCCTCCTAGTGAAGGCAAATAACTTGACGATTTTCAGCCTTGAAGTTTTTCTCCCCAGAACAACCACAAGAGACCAACAAATCCACTTGAGGAATCAAGGTGCAAGACTTCTTGCAGCAACTATGTGGAATCCCCTCAAACTACATCTCACTCTCTCATAACTTTATTTTCTTTAATGCTAAGTTAAGAACAAAAAAAAAAAAAAGAAAATCAAGTGAAAAGAGATTAAGTTAAGAACACATTACTGATATGGCTTCTTTGTCTTATAAATCCCTTTTCTCTCCTATTCTAAGTTTATAGAGAGATTGGAAGGGAATGTATGGCAAACAAGAAGAAGACAAGGGATCAACTATAGATAAAAATTAATATTTTTAATCTTTAGAAAATTAACATAGGTGGGGGTGGTTAATGGCTATAACAATTAAAATAATGAATTTAGATGCTATTTAATGAATTTGAACGCATTAAGTGTTAAAATATGGGTTCAAAGCTAGCATTTTAACTTGATTCTCTAGTTTTCCAAGAGCAAGAGGGGGTATGATACTTTGAATGCCATATGACATCAAGAACGATAAGAAACTCATACATCAAAATTTTTAGGTTCTCATAAAATTTTACTAGAATCTACAATTTAGTGGGTGCTCGTATGTTTAACGGATGCTCATTATCTGCTGAGATTTAGATTTTGCAATTTCATTATGTTTTGCCATATGAATTTTCATGAGATCTATAGATAATTTGTGCATAACATTATATGTTACCAAAAAATATTTATAGTGAGAGATCTAACATTCCTTCATCATTTAAGTGAATAAAAATAATCCTCATTTTAAGGCTTCATTAAGATGTCAGTAAATTGGTGGTCTATGTTCATAAACTCCATAAAAACAACACCACTTGCTAAGAATCTCTCTATGTTTTATTCTCGAGTATTGAATAGAGTTTTTGGATAAATTTGTTGCACTAAAGTTATTGTATAAAATTCAAATATGATCGAATATAAGTTGATAATCTTCAACTTATTGCCTAATTATATGAGTGAAAGTCCTAAGAACTGACAAATGCTTGTAGTGGCCTTCCGATTAGCTTTGCAACTTGTATAAGTGGCATCAGATACCCTACAAACTTGAATGATAACTCATTTTTAAGTTACCATAATCATAAATTAGATGAACCTATCAAGCATGTAAAAATTCATTTTATCATTGTTTGATCTGGCTTCTTAGGATCTACCTAAAATCTAACATCTTATATAAAGCACGATATTTAGGCTTCGTTTGGGATGGGTTTTTTATTGCCTCTTAAAGCGGTTTTTTAATACAAAATTTTTAATTTTTGTACTAGAAAGCCGCTTTAAGAAGCAGGAAGAAAGCCATCCCAAATGAAGCCTTAATCTACTCAATGTCAAATGTAAAAAGTATCTTATTGGACCTCTACATAGCTTGGAGTCAACTAAATTCTCATTTTTGTTGTGCTCATGGCCTCATGGGGGATCTTATAGGCATAAATCCATTCATATTAAATCTTATAACTAGATCATTAATAGACTTATTTGAGAGATTTTTTAAGTAGCTATTTAGTAAAAAATAATTATAGTTTAAAATGTTTTTGTTCTTAATGAATTTGAAAAACTAGCTCAAGTGACGAAGGTTTACCAAAACCACTTCGTGTATGACTCGACAAAATTGATCCAATTGATCATAGATGTAATCTTACTCTTGCAAACTTAAATGAAATTAAAAGACAAAAAAGTTTATATTTCAAGAACTCATTAAGTGACATTTAGAAAAAGTTATATGAAAAGTGTTTATAAATATTTAAATATTTTATTTTCTAACGATGATTTGATCAATAATTCCTATTTATTTCTATGTTAATAAGATTGAAAAAAAAAAACAAAAAAAGATCTTTTGTTTTTTTTTTGGGAAATTAAAATAAGATCGCAAACAGTGTGAAATTTAGGCATTTAATTTTGCCGAATTGCTTCAAATGTAAACAGATAATTATCTTCATAATAATTTTAATTTTTATTAAATTTCTCGTTTGGCCATTATGTGACAACGTGATCGGGTGTATTAATACTTGTTGCTTGCTGGAATTTTAGCGGCGGTAGAGAAATATATAATTTAATGTCTTAGTTTTGTATGAAGATCCAACACACATACAAATAAAAAGAGAGGGTGCAACATTCATAAGAGACAAAAATATTTTACGTGAAAAATCCTTAAAAGGGGAAAAACTACGGGGTCTGGCCCAGTTTGAATTAATCCACTGTTATTTGTAGTCGAGTATAAATGAGGTCCTTCCTTGGGGGAAGACCTTAGCTTGATGTAATAAATATACATCATATAACGTGTGTTACATGATGGGACTTTAAAGAATCACTATTGATATGTCTGTTTGGTCGTTAGAATTGTGAAGGTGGTCGGAGGGACCGTAGTCGGTGGGTGATAGTGATCAGAAAAGACTGTTGTCTGACGATAAAGGTCGGAAGGACCACAATCTGGCTATGGAGGTTGGAAGGACCATAGTTGGCAGGCGTTAGTGGCTAGAAAGATCATTGTCTAGCAACGAATGTCTGAAGGACCATAGTTGGCAAGCTATAGTAGTTAGAAAGATTGATGTCTAGAGAAGGAGATTGGAAGGACCATAGTAGGACGGCGACGAAGGTCGGATGTTCAGTGATGGGTGGAAGTTCGGTGTTTGGTAGAAGTCCGACGAAAGTCCATCGACTGGCTCTGAAGTCCAGCGTCGGATAAAAATTTGGCAATGGGTGGAAGTTTGATGTTGTGTAGAAGTCTTATGAAAGTCCGGTGACGGGAAGAAGTCCGACGACGGGCAGAAGTCCAACGACGGGCGTAAGTCCGACAACAGAAAGAAGTCTGGTGACGGACGAAACTTCAATATTGGTTAGAAGTCCGACGAATGTCAGCAGACGGGCAGAACTCCGACGTTAGTTGGCATTTGGGCTGGACTTCTACGTCGGTAGACTACCGGGTGTAAGTCTGGCGGTGATCGAGGAAGAGTTTGGTGGCAAGAGAGCTCTCTTCATTCTCTTCATTTTCTTCATTCTCTTCTTTCTTGAGCCTCCTTCTCTATCCCCCCCCTCCCCTGATGGGTGGAAGTTCGGTGTTTGGTAGAAGTCCGACGAAAGTCCATCGACGGGCTCTGAAGTCCAGCGTCGGATAAAAAATTGGCAATGGGTGGAAGTTTGATGTTGTGTAGAAGTCTTATGAAAGTCCGGTGACGGGAAGAAGTCCGACGACGGGCAGAAGTCCAACGATGGGCGGAAGTCCGACAACAGAAAGAAGTCTGTTGACGGACGAAACTTCAATATCGGTTAGAAGTCCGACGAATGTCAGCAGACGGGCAGAACTCCGACGTTAGTTGGCATTTGGGCTGGACTTCTACGTCGGTAGACTACCAGGTGTAAGTCTGGCGGTGGTCGAGGAAGAGTTTGGTGACAAGAGAGCTCTCTTCTTTCTTGAGCCTCCTTCTCTATCCCCCCCCCCCCCTTTGGGGGTCCCTTCTATGAGAAATGAGGGTCTATTTATAGTTTTCTACAAGTGGCACGACCAGTAAATAGGAGGAAGATCAAGGATAATTTTGGAGTGGTTTGAATGGACGGTCGATGTTGAATCCCTTGGTCATGAATTGTTTATTAGGCTTTTGAAGGCCTTAGTGATACCATAATTCAATTATCATGCGCTTGTTAGATTTGTCTCCTCGAGCCGCTCGATTAGACTATAAGCATGCCACGTTTGGAAACCATTTGGTAATCCAAATTATAGTTTGAACCCTCCAAATGTACTTTGGTGGTCTCATTTGGGCACGGATTGAGTCAAATTTGGTGTTATTAGGTTCATATTTTTAGACGTTCAGTTTGACTGTATGTTTGTTGAAATCAAAATTTAGATGAATCAGGGTTTAATTTTTGAAGTTCTCAACTTGATTTTTCCTCGAGATTCATGCCTGATCAAGATAATTTTTGATGATATATCAGTTGCCCCCTATTTTTGGACACCGAAGCTCTAGATGTCCGAAAATATTTGTAACAATATTTCAAACTATTTGAATCACAAAAAATATTTGAAAATTGAGTTACCAAAAATTTAAATTTGATCAAATTTAATTATAGGAGCTCCGTTGAGTTCAAAAAGTGCTAAAATTGAGTTAAGAACATCAAAAAACAGTTTCGGACACCCCAAAAACATCCAATTTGGACTGGCTGGGCCAAAAATCTAAATTTGCTCAAAGTGTGGAGCGTCGTTTCAGACACGCTTTTTGGCGCGGTTCAATTGAGCAATCGGCGGTTGCTGACTGCAATTAATAATTATTTTTAACTCTTCAAATTTTTAGGCGGTCTTTTCTACCGAACCGCCTCTCATCACTTTATTTTTTTACATGTGTGGGCCCCACTTTTTTTTCTTTTTTTAAATTTTGAAAAATCACAAAATCGGGCCCCAAAAAATTATAGAAACATTTTTAAAAAATTTTGAATGTTTTTGGAGGCAAATTCCACACCCCCCCTCCCGGCCCACTTTCATCCTATAAATACCCCTTTGGGGCAAAGGGATAAATTCACTTCTTCTCATTTTTCATTCTCCTTCTGACTTTCTTTCAGTTGAGGCATTCCACTATTTTTAGTAGGTGACATCATTTACTTAAATTTAGTACCCTTCTCTTTGTGTAGAAGTTAGAATTTTTGGATTTCCCCTCTTTTTTTTCTCCTGTATTTTTCTTCTTATATTGAAGGCATTCCACTTTTTTAGATAGGAGGCATCTCCTATCAAATTTTAGTGTCCCTCTTTTGTGTAGAAGTTAATATTTTTGATATTCCCCTCCTTTTTTCTTCTCATGTATTCTTTTTCTTATATTAGAGGCATTCTTCAATCTTAGATAGGTGGCACCCCCTATCAAATTTCAGTGCCCCTCTCTTTGTATAGAAGAAGTTACAATGAGAGTTTCCTCTCCAAATAAACTGTCCTTGATAGATGAAGATCAAATGCTTCTTGCATGCGAGGGTGATTTGAGAAGATCTGATGGTAATTAAACTGGGGAGGAGAGTTTGTGATTCTCAATAGACTAGAAGAATTTTGATGATGTTTGAGTAGAAATTCATCAGTAATCAATGATTGGGTAGAAATTTGTTGGCAGCCAACGACCGAGTGGAGAGATGAAGGAGAGAGTTGAATGGTGTGCTACTATCAATGGTTGAACGAGAAGCTGATAAGGACTGATATAATGTAAATGATCGATGTCATTCATCAGACAAAGGGCTGATGATGGTGGTGGTCTAGTTGCATTCTATTAAGGCAATATGCATCCATATTAATGTGTACGGACATCAGATATCCCTAATTGAAGGGATCGAAGAAATGTGCCATGTTAGTAGTCTTATGACACACTTATAGTATTAACTAAGTGGAGGTCTGATGATGATCAGGTTATAACCTTTCTCTAAAGAAGAAGTTATAGGAGACGTTTTAGTGTGCAGTAGAGAAGGGGTTACTTGAATCAACCAAGGATATTTGACCATTTTTGAAGTTGTTTGTTACTTGATGACAATACTTGTTCGGATGATGCCAATGTAACTTTAATTTTATCTTCTTGCAAAAATGATTGTATACATGTATCTGATGTATAATTTTGTAATATAATTTCATTGTATTGCATATAAATTCATTTGAAATATACTTGTCCCTAGAGGAAGAAAAATTATTTATGCATCTTTGAGACACGCTTTAATATATTGCCCCCCGTGCTCTTGAAGGCTTTTTAGCCTGCTAAGATTTTTGCATATATATACCTTTTGAGACTTTTTAGCCTACTAAAATCTTTGAATAAGTGATGACCCTTTCAATCACTAGTTCTCATAGAGTTCTTCTAGTGAGGACCTTGTCTACTGCTAACTTTCCTTTGAAGCTACCACATAGGTTAGTATTTTTTGGATTATTTGTCAGAACATTGCTTGATGACGTTAAGAGAATTCCATTATTTGACCTATCCAAGGTTATATTTATAGTATTACTCGATGACATTAACCTGAATAAAAGAGGTCTAGAGAATCTATCAAGGATGTATGATTTATCTGAGGTTATATATCAGAGTGTTGCTCGATGATGTTAACATATATGGAAGAGATTGAGAGAATCCACCAAGGATGTATGACTTATCTGAGATTGTATGTCAGAGCACTGCTCAATGATATTAACCTATATAGAAGAGGTTGAGAGAAGTCACTAATAATATATGACCTATATGAGGTTGTATGTCATAGCATTACTCGATAATGTTAACCCAAATGAAAGAGGTCAAAAGAATACACCAAAGATATGACCTATCCAAGGTTGTATGTCAGAGAATTGCTCAATAATGTTAACATATATGGAAGATGTCGAGAGAATCCAACAAAGATATATGATATATCCGAGATTGTATATTAGAGTATTGCTCAATGACGTTAACCTATATGAAAGAAATTGAGAGAATCTACTAAGGATGTATGACCTATCCAAGATTATATGTTAGAGCCCTACTCAATGATGTTAATGTATATATAAGAGGTTGAGAGAATCTACCAAGGATGTATGACCTATCTGAGATTGTATGTCAAAGCCCTACTTAATGACGTTAACATATGTGGAAGAGGTCAAAAGAATCCACCAAGGATGTATGACCTATCCAAGATTGCATGTCACAGCCCTGCTCGATGACGTTAAGAAATGTGGAAGAGGTCAAGAGAATTCACCAAGGATGTATAACTTATTCGAGTTTGTATGTCACAGCGCTGCTCGATAATGTTAACTTGTATGGAAGAGGTCAAATCGAATCCTTTTGGGATCAATTTTGCCTTGATTGGGAGGGGGAACACTGCACTTAACTTATTTTAAATAATCATTAAGATATTTGATAAAAGAATATCTAAAAATTTAGATTAGTTTGTGTAGCTTGCTGAGTTGTTGTAACTCACTGTGATTTTATTTCTAGTTTTCAGGATCTAGGAAGGAGAAAGAGGTTGTGGACTAACAGTTCAGGATAAGATATGAGGTCATATGTATTTATTATTTTGATTTTTTTTGTTTAATCATGTCTAGTTAAATTTTTAGTTCTATAGTTCTTACCTATAGTCATGTATTATAATGTAGATATTTATTTTGATAAAATGAAAAAAAAAAATTGTGGATAAATTTAATTTTAGTATTTGGATGTTTTAGTATCTCTGTAGTATATAATTTATTTCAATGAATATTGGTAAAAAAATCTAAAATAATTCTAAAACTAGATCTTGGCATTTGTTTGTCATAGCTCAATGCGATAGGACTTATCCAGGTCAGGTTGGGTTGTGACAATTTATCTATGGGGATAAATTTGAGTCCACTTTAGCTAGCAAAGGGCTTTATGCCTTATCAATTGCATCATATTGATTCATTACTCAATGATTTGAAGCAATTGGGGAACATATAAGCTCTGACCATGACTGTATCATAATGGTACCATTTTGTAGCAAAACCAACTGAATAGAGATGTCATACATCCTTAGTGGATTCTATCTTTAGATCATTACTTCCTTTTTGAGGTCGAGATTAAGACCTCAAAAGAAGTAGAAGTCCAGAAAGAGATTGTATAAAGCTTATAATTGATTTGAAACATCCTTGCATTTGCTGGGATTTTTCTGAAATATCATCTTGATGTTGAAAGCCTTATAGGGTCTTTTTGACTACAAATGGAGTCAAAGTTGCACCCAGTCTGCATCTAATTCTTATAAAATTGATTCATCAATGACTAATATTAGGATGTTGATATGGGCAATCTTTTAAGGTTAGAGTAAAAAATTCCCCCTAGTCAGGAACTACGTTCCCATAGATGGAGCCAAATTATTGCATCCCAAAATATTCTTGGTGGTAGAGAAATATATAATTCAATGCCTTAGCTTTATATGAATATCCAACTCACATATAGATAAAAAGAGAGGGTGCAACATTCATAAGAGACACTAAGATTTTAATGTTAAAAACCCTAAAAAGGGAAAAAACCATGGGGCATGGCCCATTTTAAATAAATCCACTATTATATATAGTCGACTACAAATGAGGCCCTTCCTTGGGGGAAGGCCTTAGCTTGATGTAATAAATATACATCATATAACATGAGTTACATGATGGGACTTGAAAGAATCATTATTGATACATCTTTTTTGTCGATAGAATCATAAAGGTAGTCGGAGGGACCGTAGTTAGCGGTGATAGTGGTAAGAAAAGATCTTTATATGGAGACAAAGGTCGAAAGGATAATAATCTGGCTATGGAGGTCGAAAGGTCCATAGTCGACGCGCGTCAGCAGCTAAAAAGATTATTGTCTAGGAACGGATGTCAAAAGGACCGTAGTTTGGCATGCGACAGTAGTCAGAAAGATTATTTTCTGGTGAAGGAGATCAAAAGGACCGTAGTCAACTGGCGATAGAGGATGGAAGTTTAGTGATGGACGAAAGTTTGACATTTGATAGAAGTATGATGAAAGTCTGTCGATGGGCAGAAATTTGACGAAGGGTAGAAGTCTGACGTGGGGTAGAAATTTGGTGATGGCCAAAAGTTTGGCACTGGGTAGAAGTCCAATGAAAGTCTGATGACGAGCAGAAGTCTGACAACAGGCAAAATTCCAGCAACAGGAAGAAGTGTAGCGATTTATGAAAATTTGGTGTCAGGTAGAAGTCTGATGAAAGTTGGTGGATGGGCCGAACTTTGCAGTCAGTTGGTGTTCCAGCAGAACTCCGATGTCAGTAGACGGTCGGGCAGAACTTCGGTGTACATTGGCATTCGGGCATAAATTCGGCATCTGTAGGCTGCCAGGTGTTAGTGCAGTAGTGATCGATGAAGAGTCTAGCTAGTGACAAGAGAGATGTCTTCATTCTCTTCATTTTCTTCTTTCTATTCCCCCACCCCCCCCCCTCTCCCTCTGTGGGAGTCCCTTTCTATGAAAAATGAAGTGTCTATTTATAGTTTTTTGTGAGTTGCATGGCTAGTAAATAGGAGAAAGATCAAAGTTATTTTGGGAGTGGTTTGAATGGTCTGTTGATGTTGAATCCCTTGGTCATGAACCATTTATTAGGTATTTAAAGGCCTTAATGATATCAAAATTTGATGATCTTGGGCTCTTTATATTTGTCTCGTCAAGCCGCTCGATTCGACTATAAGCATGGCACATTTGGAAACCATTTCATAATCCAAATTAACACTTACATTAAATATAAATAATATATTTTTAGTTTGATTTTGTTTAAAAATAATGAATAATGAATTATAAAATGTGTAGCTCATATTCATGACGACAAATCCTTCTTTGTTATCTTAATATTTATATCACACTAAATTTTTTGGTTATAAAAAATATTAATGCTTCATTTTCATCAATTTTCTTATACTCATTAGTTGTGCAAAATTCTTGATAAATCAACTTGTATCTTTTCTTCCTTATATCATTCATTGTGCCCAGTTCTTCTTGTTGATAAGACTAGATAGGGAGTGGAATGTAAATTTGACTTGTGGAGGTCAACCTTAGAATCTAAAGGTTTTTGTTTGAGTATATCTGAAATCGAATATATGGATCGTAATTTTAGTAATAATAGATCTAGTGGAAGGATTGGTGATCAAGTCATTAATAAAAGTATACATTTTAAATATCTTGGGTCAATTATTCAGAGTGATGGTAAAATAGATTGGGATATTATTAGTATAGTTTAAGTTAAATGGTTACAATGGAAGAGTGTGCATCAGGCTTATTCTGTGATAGAACAGTCCCCCTCAAACTTAAGGGAAAATTCTATAAGATGATGGTCAGATCTTCAATGCTTTATGGAACATAATGTTGGCTATTAAAAGAGAAACATAATATTAAGTTAAGTTTTGCATAGATAAAGATGCTTAAGTGGATGAGTGGCTTTACTCTTAGAGACAAGATACAAAATGAGCGTATACATGAAAAGGTTGGAGTAGCTCTAGTGGAAAATAATATTGTATAGAGTCTCCTTAGATGGGTTGGTCATGTAAAACACTAGCCTTCTAATGTCCCGATTAAGAGAGTAGATATATTTGGTTTATGTTAAGAAAAGTAGAGGTAAACCTAAAAATACTTGGTTATAAAATCTTATAAACTATATTTCTTTAATAGATTTAAATGAGAATTTGACTTTTAACGGGACACAATGGAGAAAAAAGATTCATATAGCTGACCCTAAGTGGTGGGATAAAGGTTTGATGTTAATGTTGTTGTTGTACCATTCATTGTGCCCATTATGCTCTAATTAAAGATAGAGATATATCTAACAATATTAACTTAGCTTATAATGTTTTTAAAGGCTTTAACCCTATCTTTTCTAAGGAGATTTTTTTTTCAATGAAAGAAAATCTCCATATGGTTTAATCAAAATACCCTCTTATAATGATTAATTAAGAGAAATGAGTATGATGGTTAGTCATTCAAGTCAAATTGTGTAGAAAAAATAGTTTATGGAATATTAAAAAGTTTAAGAGATTAAAATTTTGAGGCCTATAAACCTATAATCCTATCTCTTAACTTTTCATTAGCATTTATGGGGAGAAACCATAGTATTGAAATGTTGAGTTATTTCCAATATTTTAATGGTATTACACAAAGGGTATCCTATATATACTTATATTTAGATTTGTCTTAGACTATCTTTCATATTAAATGAATGAGAAATGCGATACTTATGAGAATAATCTTATTTGTTGTTGTCAACGATCCTTTGGCCATGTTTATTTGACTTTGGCACTCCAATTATCTTCACTTGATTAACTTTCCAACCAATAACACCTTACTATGACCCTCCAATGACTTTTGCACAGCTGTAACACTTCGACTTCCATCGCCTGGCTATGACCTTTTGATCACATTCACCTGAATATGCCCCTGCCATTACTATCGCCTGACTATGACCCTCAATTACCATCACATGACTATGATCCTCCAACGAACATCACCCAACCATGGTACTCTAATCACAATTGTCTGACTATGATCCTCCAATCACCATTGTCTGAGTATAACCCTTATGTCACCAAATTATGGTATCTCGACAGACCAAACTATAGTATCTCGACCACTATCATTTGATTACAACCCTCCAAACACCATCTCCTAACTATAACCTCTCTGACCACCATCTACTAATTACTATCCTTTGACCATTATCTCTTGATTATAGCCCTTCAACCACCATCGATTGACTTTGGTCCACCAATCACCTACGGTCGACTATGACCCTCCACCCATCATCTCCTAACTATGGTACTCCTACCATCGCCACCAAGTTGCAATCCTCCAACTATACTAATGCCCATTGATTTTATCGCCCACCCTTACCAATAGTGTCAATGTATGTCATCGCATATATAATTACTGTCACGATCACCAACTCTGAATTTCGATATCAGCACTAAGTTCTGAACTGGACTTCATAATCTCTACCTTCCTCTCTTGAATATAAAGCAATCCAACATTTGACAAATAATATCTTAATGATAGCTCCCATGTTAGAGGCCTCTTCCAGTTTTCATCATATAATCCATTCTATATAATTTTATGCCTTATATATTGTATCAAAAGCTTTTATAATTATCAGGAAGTGTGTTTTCTCATAAATGTCAGCAAATACTATTAGAAGCATTTCAACTAGGTTAAGCCATAAGGCTTTTCACTATTGTAGATTTTTTCCCATAAAAATTCTGACATCTCATAAAACTCTTTTTCTTATATGTGTATGTGCAAAATCTCCAAACAATACAACAACATAAAATTGATGTAGGGATCCTGCAATAGATGAACTCAAGCAAACATATAGTAATAAAATATTAGCAAACACTATTGTAACTAAGGTAAAATAAGTATAAAATGTGAAAAATTGATCCCTTCAGCCGACCCTTCCAACTGAAATAGCTTCAAACCTAATAGAGAAATACTAAAAGTGATAAAACCATAAAAACAAAATTGATTACTATAATACTAGTAATAGAAACGGAAGTGGAGAGTGGCTCTAACTAACTATAGCAGCCCATGTGATGATTAACTATCCCGCTAATGTGTCTAAGCTAATATGCTCTGCATCATTCACCCCTTCCAAAAAAAGAGGTGTTATCTCTTGATTCAACAATATTCATGCTGCTATCTTCTGGTAGAGTATACGAATAAATGTATGTGATACTAAAAGTATGAGAAGAGTTGAATTTGGCAGGTAAATCAATAACGTAAGCATTGTTATTGATGCATTGCAGAACTATAAATGGCCCAAACTTGCAACGACTAAGTTTGGAATAAGACCCCGGTGGAAGCCATTCTTTCCTTAATCTGACCATAATTAGTTCTCTTGGATCAAAGAACTTCTCCCTGCTATAAGCATTAGCTTATTGTTTATATTTTGTGTTAGATTCTTGGATCTTCAATCTCACCTTAGCTAACATTTCTAAAAACTATTCTACTAAAGCAGATATTGCTTTATTGGTGCACTTAGGAATAACTACAACATCAAAAATGGGGTTAGGAATTTTAGTATAAACAATACTAAAGGGGCTCCTACCGATTGAGCGGTTAGGCAAAAAATTGAATGCAAACTCGGCTTGGCTGAGTGCATCATCCCACAATTTTGGTTGGTCTTGTACCAAGCAGCATAGTAAGTTTCCCAAAGTTCTATTAACGACTTCCATTTATCCATCTATATGTGGGTGATAGGATGAGCTAAGCTGAATTTGTGTATTCATTGTTTTTCCAAAGCTCCCACAAAAAAATGGCTTATAAATTTAACATCTCGGTCCAAAGTTAAGGATCTCGGAATCCCATGTAAGCGCATAATTTCATAAAAAAAATAATTTAGCAATATTTAATGCACCAATAGTTTTCTTACAAGAGATGAAATACACCTTTTTGGAGAATCTATCTACCACCACCATAATTGGATCATTGCCTCGACGAGTGTGGGGTAGGCCCAACACAAAATCTAAATTGAGGTCTTCCCATATGGTCTCTGGAACTGACAAAGGCAGATAATGTCTAGTGTTCTAACCTCACCCTATAGTAGCTTTGGCAAACTGAAAATCTCTCAACAATTTTATGCACATCTTTTCACAAATGTGGACAATAAAATTTAGTCTGGAGCTGTGTAAACGTGTTATCATGCCCTATGTGTGCTGACAAGCCACCCCCATGAACCTCCTTAATAATTTATTATCGCCATGAAGAGTTGGGAATACAAAGCTAGTTACCTTTGAAAAGAAACCCATGCATAATGGAATAATCTTCCATAGAGTCTCAATTTTTTTCAAAATAAAAAACAATTTGATATAAGTCCTGTAAGAATCCAAGCTCAACAAAATTAGTTTGGAATTTTGTAACGAGTGTTGATCGACGGCTTAAAGCATCAGCAACTCTATTTTGAGCTCTGCTTTTATGTTTGAGTACAAATGTAATTTTTGCAAAAATATAATCTACCTAGTATGCATTCGATTTATGTTTTTTGTGTATTAATGTACTGTAAAGCCTTGTGATCACAACAAAGGATGAAATTCTGCTGCAACAGGTAGTACTCCCATTGCCCAACCCATAGAAACTTTGAACATCCTTGAATGATTTGGGAATTGGACAATCTTTAATACCTGTGACTTTACTAGGATCAGCACTTACACCATTTTCAGAAATTATAAAATGCAAAAATGACACTAGTTGGGTTGCAAATTCATATTTTGCTATATTGAGATAAAGTTTATTCTACCTTAGCGCCCCAAAAGTGTCTGGTAAATGTTTTAAGTGATCTTCTAATGTAATGCTGTAGACCAATATGTTGTCAAAGTAAGATACACAACAATAATTTAAAAGTGGTTTCAAAATTTCATTCATTAGGCGCATGAATGTAGATGGAGTGTTGCATAATACGAAAGGAAGTACTTTCCATTTGTAAAGGCCTTCTTGTGTTTTAAAGGCAGTTTTACATTCATCTCTCGGATGGTATCCACTACAAAGTTCCACCTTAGAAATTATTTTTGAACCTGATAATTTTTCTAACATTTCTTCCATTATGGGCATTGGGAATCTAAATTTAATAGTAATTTTATTGATTGCTCTATTATCCATGCTCATCCACTAACTATCGTCTTTCCTCGGTACCAACAATGCAGGAATGACACAAGGACTCAAGATGTGTTGACTTAACTGTTTGTCCAGCAACTCATCAACTATTTGTTGTAGGATCTTATTCTCATTCAGACTGAGTCTATAGTATGGTAGATTAGGCAGTGTAGCCCTCTGCATGAGCCCAATCTGATGTTGAATTATCCTTAGCGGTGGCAATTCATCAGGTATATTTTCATTACAAACATTAGCAAATTTCTATAACAACAAATTGATTTCTGTGAGCTTGTTAGGCTTATAGATAATAGAAATGGATTATTTCACTATAAGTGTCAGTATGCTTGAGGATTCCCTCTAGGAGTTTAGTAACTCCTAAGCTGAGATAGTGAATATAATAGTTTTATTCTTAGAATGTTGTACCTCTAGAACTGAATTGTATGATAGTAAACGTAGTCGACGACCAATCCAATCGAAAGCATAGGTATTGGCCCAACAATCATATATAGCTCCAAAATCATACTGTCATGGCCTTCCTAATATAATGTGGCATACATCCATGTCCAACACATCACATAAGGAATCAATGGCATAATATTTACAAATAGAAAATGACATCTTGCACAACTCTTTCACCGACATTTCCACCCCTTTTTTAACCCAACTAATCTTGTAAGGATTAGAATTTTTGGTTGTTTTGATCCGTAGAGCTTGTACCATCACACGAGATACTACATTCTCTGCGCAAACACTATCTATTAAAAGATCACAAACCTTTCCTCCAATGGTGCATTAGGTCTTAGACAAGGCATTTCTCTGGGAATTTTGGAGCTAATAATAATTTTTCCAGGACATAGACAAGAGGTTCTCCCAAAACTTTGACACATCCTCCTGTGCATTTTCAATTTCGGCCTCAAGTTTTATGGATTCCTCTTCCTTTTCTACATCCTACAACTGTAGTTGCGGTCTTGATGGGCACTCATTCATCTTATGCCCCTATTTAAAACATCGAAAGCATTTAATGTTTGTTGGTTTGGCTTAGGGATTCTCTCTAGTATTAGTTTTTCCTTTCTATCCAGCTCTTACTTCTATAGCTCGGTTGATAGCATTATTCGGTCCAGTGGCCCCAGATATTATTGCTGGCTGCTTAATGATCTGTAGGGTAGTCGGATATGTAGGTTTGTTGCTCTCCATAGCTTGTTCTGATGAAACACATTTGTGTTGATGTTCTCTATTATGTCGTAATAGTTGCATTTCTAATTTCAAGGCATAGTTACACCTTGGGACAAAGACCATACAACATTTAACTCCAATTTATCTTGGATGGCCTCCCGTAGACCGCCAATGTATCTAGCGACTAACTAATTAGCTAATTTGTTTAAGTTAATATTCCTAGCACTTAAATGGTAGAATTCTTTGTTGTAGCCACTTACAGACCTATTTCCTTGAATGCAATGTTGATCCTGCAAGTACAATATTTTCTTGTAATCAGTCGGGAGGTAATGCCCACGCAACAACCGCTTCATTCAATCCCAGCTACATACGAGACCTCTTCTCTCCGTCAAGTTTGGAGCACCTGTTGCCACCAAGCACTGGCTCCTGATTTGAGTATACAAGCAACATACTTCACTTACTTTTCCAGCTCAACCTCTATGTAATCAAAGAAAATTTTAATTGATCTCTCCCAATCCAAGTAATCTTCTATTTTAGCTTGCTATCAAAATAAGGGATGTCCAATTTTTCTTGAAACTCACCGTGAGGATGGGCTGCTTCCATCAGACACCTTCTACGTTGATTATTGACTTTCTCCTATGAATCCAAATTTTCAAAGTTCCTACCCCTGTCATAGTCTTCCTCCGAATCTGAAGCTTGAGTAATCTTGGAACCCCGATGCCATGGTCAATCGAAATCCATTCCTCGTCTCATCACAGGAATCGTTATCGGCGGTGCCATCCGCACAGACTGAATTCTGTCTAAACGGTTGTTAATATTCTTAATTCTTAATGAATTTCATTATAAAAATGATTCAAATTCACTGATAAATCTTTGGTTTGTCACTCCAGGCTGTCGTGTGCCATTCGGAGAGCTTTAAGGCTATTATCAATCCCAAGAGCCACCACAACAGGAAAACACGGTATTACCGGCGGACCATATCCATCGATAACACATTTTCGTCGGATTTTGGTACGTCAGTTTGGTGCGCGTCGAAAAGTGTCTTCCGATGTTTATAAGATGCCGAAAATTGTTCTGGCGCACGCTCTGACGCATTACTGGCTCAAAATATGTTAGCCAAAATGTCATTTCTTAACCGATTATTCCGGCGATATATACGCCAGAATTTGATGCGTACATATTCGATGAGAAATACCGGCGGATAAAATGTCGTAGGTTCGCCGTAACTAAAGCTACGGCTTGTTTCCGGCACTATTGTTGCGCCGAAAAACACCGGTGGAGAAGACACCATAAGGTGCACCGTAACGAAGGCTACTACTAGCTTCTGGCGCATTTGCCGCTGGCCTTTTCCTGTGGAAAAAAAATGCCGGCATGATTTCACTGATTCGTTGTATCGTCGTTTTCATCGCATTTCCAATGCCAAATCCGCCGGAAACCTGTTGTAATAACAAAAAAAATTGCCTTCCTAGCCAACAATCGGATTTCCACACCTGCAAACATATACAAATACATACAATAACAGTTCCACAACACAGATATACACATCACAGATGTCAAGAACTTCAACATATACTCAAAAACATAAATATCCATTAAAACAAAATATTCAATAGCATCAACCAACTAAAAACATCATAGATTGTTCAATAACACAGATTCAAAGAAATAAATAAGTTCATATAACTAAACTAAACTACTTTGAATCCGTGGACTCCTCCTCAGCTGGAGCTACCTCTTTTTCACTCAACTAATCCCTAATTTTGACATAAACTCTTATTCATGTACTGATGGTATTGAAGTGGTTTTCTCAATTACTCCTCTTGGTTTTGTCTTCATAACTACCAGCCAATAATGTTTGCCTCGTATTCTGCTTGGATATTTAGCATAATAGACTTGAGTTTCCTGACTAGTAATGATGAATGGATCAAACTTTGCATGTCTCCTACCCCGCCTTACTTTTGTTATACCGTAAATTGGATGTACTCTTGTGTATCTATTTTATACTGGATCAAACCATTCCCAATTGAAGAGATATACAGTATTCCTGTGACCGGGATATTCCACCTCTAATATTTCTTGTAATATCTCGTAGTATTCAGAATCATCCCCTATATGGGTGTTCCCTCTTACACATATGCCAGAATTTTTTGTCTTCCTACCTTCACATCAATTTTTTGTTTGAAATTTATAACCATTGACCACAAATATTTGATAACATTTAACTAATCTATTTGATCCCCAAGCTAACTCAAATAGCCCTGAATACTGCGAATCACTATCTTCAGTGTGTATCTTTAAATGAATAAGATGTTATTATTATTAATATTAATTGCATGCAGAATTAATTAATTAAGACTAATTATTCAAAATATATCATATTTTTAAACCAAGCAGTGAATTATTTTTCCACTATCTTCTCAACTTCTCCTTCTTCTGATGTACTTAAACCATCAATGAACATCATACAAACTTTTGAGTTTAGAATAAAGTTAATAAGAATAATAAAAATATGAACAAATTAACTCATACTTACTCGAGATACGGCTCAACTTCATCACAGTTAAGCAAGATATACAATGTGATAACTGTCATCTCTTTATCGTTCATATAGTTCACGGTGCTAGTGCCTACTGGTTCACCACTTCCACCAAATACAGATATATTAGAGGATTTATCAACATTTTGCGGTGCTGAACTTTCACCTGATTGAGACATTATTTTAAAATAATACAAGCAAAGTTGAGTTGTCTCGTATATTAAATATGCTTCACAGATAGAGCCTTTGGGTCGTGATTTATTCTTAAAGGTCTTCTTAAGTTTATTTAAATATCTCTCAAAAAGATACATCCATCTATACTGAACAGGTCCACTAACCATAGTGTCATATGGTAAATGAACTGGTAGATGCTCCATAGAGTCAAAAAATTCTAGAGAAAATATTTTCTCAAGTTGACACAGAATAAAAGGAATTTACTGCTCCTAAAGAATCAAGTTCTCTACATTTAATTTAAAAGAGCATAAATCTTTGAAAAATATACTTAGCTCGATCAAGGGCTTTAAAATTTGATCTGGCCAATAACTAAAAGCAGTGATAGTAGACATTGCATGAAGATGTGACAATCATGACTTTTCAATCCGAATAATCTCCCTGATCTTATGTTAACACACCTGCTTAGATTAGAAGAATATCCATCAGGTACTCGTAGGGTCTTCACCCATTCATAAATTACTTATTTTTGCTCTAAAGTTAATGTAAAAGGAGCTTTTGGTTTGAGAATTTTTTCACCTCCACCATCCTTCAATTCCAAAGCTTTCCTCCTATAAATCTCCTTTAAGTCCATCCTTGCTTTTATATGATCTTTCGATTTATCTTTGATGTCTATAACTATATTGAAAATGTTATCAAAAACATTTTCTCTATATGCATAATATCCAAATTATGTCTAATCAGGTTTGTTCTCTAATATGGCAAATACCAAAAAATATTTTTCTTGGTCCAATTATGGTTGACACCATATCCTGGCAATCTGAACTCAGCTAATGTTGGAGAATCCATTATGGTGGGCATGAACCTGACTCTTTCAAAAATTTCTTCACTACTTAATCTTGGAGGAGGTTAAAACATCACCATTTTATTTTTAGTAAAGACTTTTTATTTTGCCTGAAAGGATGACTTGGAGGTAAAAATATTCGATGACAATCGAACCAAGTATTCTTCCTTCCATACTTTAAAGTGAATATGTTCCATATAATATAGACAAGCTAACTTGCCTGAAGTGTTCCAACCTTAGAGCATACTATATGCAGGAAAGTCTCCAATTGTCCAAAGTAATACTGCTCTTAGTGTAAAGTTCTATTTGGTGGAGATATCATATGTACTTACTCCCTCTTCTAATAATAAATTTAAATCATCAATTAATAGTTATAAGAATATGTCAATCTTCACTTTTGGATTATGTGGCCTTGAAATGATAAGTGTCAGAAATATATAAGGAGTCAACTCTGGATGAAGATTGTAAGGAGTGAGTATCATGGGCCAACATGAGTACGGTGTAGCAGACTGACTGAATGGAGTAAAACCATATGCGCATAAACCTAATCTGATATTTCTTGGTTCTACCATGAATGTGGAATGTGTACGATCAAAGTGTCTCCAAGCCTCTGCTTCTGATGGATGTGTGATAACACCTTGTGGAATGTGATCATTATTCCATCTCATATGTGCAGTAGATCTCAGGGATGCATATAGCCATTGTAGTCTCAGAATTTTTGGTAAGTAGAACATCCTACTAACAGACACATCTTTCTGCTTCCTTCTATTTCTAAATTTTAGTTTAAATCTTGGTGCATTGCAATGACGGCATGAAATCTCTGAGAAATCTTCTTTAAAGTATAACATGCATCCATTGACACAACAATCTATCTTTATGTATGTCAAACAAAGTTTGGAAACTAACTTCTTTGCCCGATATAGATCTATAGGAATTAAATTAGCTGTCGGATTAGTTTCCTTAAGAAGCCCAATGAATTGATTAAAATATTCATGAGAAACATTATATTCTTTCTTGATGCTTAACATCTTCACAGCAACAGATAACTCTGAGTGAGTGGTGCACCCTTTCCAGATTGGTTGCTGGGCAGCACGCAACAAATCATAAAAATTTTGTGCCTCCTTATTTAGTAACTCTTATGTATTTTGTTCAAATTGTATTTCAGTTGCATCATGAACTAATTCCTCAAGATTTGATTCGATATTTTCAACCTCAACTATATTAGTACTTGTAGAATGACCGCATTGATAATCAAATTATGGCTCGTACTCACCATGAGAAGTCCAATACCAATACTGTGGCATGAATCCTCTGCGATACAGATCAACAATTACATCATCTGGTGTTAGGTGCACTAGATTTTTATGTTTAGAGCATGGACATCGAAACGTTCCTTCTGATATGAAGCTGGGTAGTTGTTTCACTTGCTGAATGAAAATGTTCACCCCTTTAATGAATTCATCTGTTAATGTATTTCGTCTTTGAGATAATCGGTTATACATCCAACTTCTTTGATTTCTAATATCAATAACCTACATATAAGAGTAAATAAGTAATGGATTTTTGCTTGAGTAGATCTTAAACTGAATATATGGAGATATTAATATTAGTGAGAATTATGATGGCTAAAAGTCGTAGGTGATTCAATGAAAAGAAGTCATTAAGGTGATTGTAGAAAATTATGATGGTCATCATTTAGTGGTGTATATAGTAATAACTAAAAGAATATCATGAGGTGTCCTTAGATGACTATGCATGGAGGTGATGGCAACAGATAGAAGGATGTAAATGAAGTAGTGTTGGAAGGCTAGGTGGAAATTTTTGGATGGCTTATTAACCTCTTTTGTGAATGATGTTAAACCATATCCTAATAGATTAGGATCCTCAATGCTAAAGCCTTTAAAGCATTGCCTCTAATAATAATTATTTGCTATATAACCATAGGCTATACCTAAAAAAATTATAGTCAACTTTAAAATCCATAGATTGGACTAGGCCTAAATCCTTAAGTGATATCTTGTGAAGTCAGAGACTAAGCTTATACCTAATAAGTCTTAGAATGTGTTTTAAGTCATAGGCAAAATTTTTGAAAACTCTAATGGACTTTAAAATCATATTCTAGTTTGTATGTAGAGGCGGAGCAAGAAATATTTTGGAGGGGGCACAAATTGTCGATCTTTCATTTCAGTTTTAGATTGGTGGTTTTAACACAAGTAATAGCTCATACATACATATTTTTGCAATATATCTCACTAGCACTCCTCTTTGAACTTTATCTTATGCTTTCTCTAAATAAAAAAAAAATCATATGTAGATACTCCTTATTCTCTCTATATTTCTCCATCAAACCTCTCAATAAATGTATGGGTTCCATAATAGACCTACCCGACATGAATCCAATTTGATTTCAAAAAGTTTATAAACAAAAAAACATTGAATATAAGCGTTATTAACTTTTTTTTTTGCAAGAACTCTCAATAGCACTCCTTTTGAAACTTTATCATATGCTTTCTCTAAATCAACAAAAATCATATGTAGATCCTCCTTACTCTCTCTATATTTCTCCATCAAACCTCTCAAAAAATGCATGGCCTCCATAATAGACCTACCCGATATGAATCCAAATTGATTTTGAAAATTTTTCAACATAAAAACATCTACAATATGCATCCTATATCAAATGTCTAAAAAGAAATAACATGAATAAAAAAAAAATTTACAATCCACGAAATCGGGAGGCGGCAGAAAAGCTTTTGGCGGCGGAAACTCATGGTCGAAAATAGGGCTCTCGCCGGCGACGAAGGCGGTGATCGTTGGTGACGTCCGGTGAACGTCTACAAAGCTTGGCGATGACAATCTACGGTCGGCGACGCTAGGGTGACGAGGGAGACACCGGAGATGCGAGAGAAATGATTGAATGAAATGAGCTGCCAGACGGGCTCGAGTTCGGAAATAGGGCTTTCACCGGCGGATTTTCCGGCATCCTAGACGCTGGAATGTGTTCCATACAAGTCGTTGAGTTTAAAATAGTCGTCGTAATATTCGCTGGTAAATGCACCGGGACATTTTCCGCCATAAAGTCCGACGGTAAGAATGAAATGCTGTTATATTCCGACGTTACGACCGACGCATTGGACGTCGCAAATTTTCCTTCGCACGATGCGCCGGAAAAATTGCCGTTATTATTCCTTCGCATTATGCGCCGGTACAAACGCCGTATTTACGGACGCAAAAAATTCCGCTGGAAAGTCCGACGGTAATTGCGTGTTTTCCCGTAGTGCACCCTTCTACTGCTCTCAGCCATCTATCTCTGATACCAAAATAAGATTTTGAGATCTTGCAATATATGAACTCAAGCAAACAGATGGTAATAAAACAGTAACAAACACTATTGTAACTAAGGTAAAATAAGTATCAAATAAGAAAAATTGAGCCCTTCAACCGACCCTTCCAGGTAAAATAGCTTCACACCTAACAGAGAAATACTAAAAGAGATAAAACCGTAAAAATAAAATCAATTACTAGAATACTAGTAATAGCAACGAAAGTTGAGAGTGGCTCTAACTAGCTAACATGTCCAAGGGCGGAACCAGCTTCAATTTTGAGGGGGGCAAATACAGCACATAAATAATTAAATATTAAAAAAATAATATTATATATCTATATATTACGAAAAGTATTTTTTAAAAGAATTTAAGCAACAAAAAATAAAGAAAAAAGGGGTAATTAAACATTCATGGAAAGCATGAAAAACAATATTAGAACTGAATGTGAAGAAATATATAGATATTTTAGGGCAAGTTAGGACAAAAGAATTTTTTAGGGGGGGCAAAAGTAATTTTTTAGGGGGGAATGGCAAAAAAAAATTTTTAAAATTTTTTACTCTCATATTAAAAAGAAATTTTTTTTTTAGGGGGGGCCAATTGCCCCCCTTAAGGAACCTATGGTTCCGCCCGTGAACATGTCTAAAGCTAATATGCTCGGCATCGAAAACATTTCTCTTCTTATAGCTGGAAATACTCTGACACACAACTCTTTCAATGATCCATAGTAATGCATTTGTTTAATCTTCTAATATTTTGAGCTTTGGCTCAGTCATATTAATTCTCCCCACAAAAAGTTAGGCAGTGCAGCTGAAAAAGCCAAACAACCTTCTTCTTAAAATATGGAAGGTAGGGACGAAAGCGATGGTACAACAGGAATTATATATCAAGTCCAGCAGTGCATGTGCAACTAATAATATAAGTTCTGCTTAGGCAGCATGGCAATTATAGCCTATATATTAATCATATTGTTCTTGCCTGCTAACTTAGAAAATAAACAAAACACGATTTAGATAACAATAAAGTGCTGCAGCAGATAGGCATAACGATTATATATAATATGTTCCAAATACTAAATCACAGAAAGTAAAACCAAGAAAGAGACAGCCCCAGTTTCCACGCCCCACCAACCACAGCCATTGTGTGGATGAGAACTTCTACAGATTTTAGTCAACTTGACCGAAATAAGCTATTCAACAAAGGGTCTCTCTTAAAAAATAAGCTGATAAAGTTGTTTAAGGAATAAGTACTGAGTTGAACTTCAAATGGAGCTTAATTTAAGTATATGATAGCTCTATTGATCAGTTTCGTTTGCAAAGAGATTTGACTATTATATGATAGCTCTAGTTCAAATTTCTATATGCCTAGCTTGTTTTTGGTTTCATTTGAGCTGAATTTGACTCATTACTGGACTAACTTATCTCTGCAAGTACCACAGATAGTGTGCTTTATCTCACATTCAGAAGTTCTGATTCTGTTAGTTGTTGTTTATGTAGCAAGCATCTGATGTTCCTGAGAATAAACAGTATTAGGTATCATTTGTGTCAGTTTTTTTGTAGTTTTGTTTTTCAGACCGTAGTCCTAATTTTTGTCTTACTACTGATTTTTTACTGCTTTTAATAAATTTTTGTATCAAGGCTTCATTTGGGATGACTTTTTATTGTTTTCTAAAGCAGCTTTTTAGTACAATAATTTTTTGAACTAGAAAATTTATATTGAAAAGTTGCTTTGGAAAGCATTAAGAAAGTTGTCCCAAACGAAGCCTAAGAAGCCGATTTAAATTACAGCAGCTACAAAAAGGTGTTTTCTTTTTTTTTGGGAAAATAGGACAAAGCCCAATTTCATTAATGAAAAAAACTAGTTACATGTGTAAAAAGGGAACCAAAAATATCAAAAATATGGCTGAAGGCAAAGTGCCCAGCAGAGATAAGATGATCACCAATTAAGGAGACAAAAATTACACATGACAAAAAAGACCAATATAGAGCTGATGCGCGCTGGAGTAGAGTGAACCAAAGTATAAAATCGGCAGGGAATTGAGTTGTCTCCAAAAAATGAATCCAATGAGAAGCTGCCAAAGAAGGTATATATGGAGGGATCGAATACCAGCTCAGGAAAACAGAAATGTATCATCAAGTAGGTTGTCGATCCCCCGGTTGTCAAAGTTGCCATCAAAAAGGAAATGTTGCAAGAATCGCCGGTCTAGGGGGAGAGGATGCAATCTGAACATCATCGCCCCCAACCATAAAAAATAGAGCCCGAACAAGGGCCCAAAGCAAGCACAGGATAAAAACGATAAAACCGCAGTTCAAAAATATCGGGCAAGAAAATAGCATTGCCCAGCACCAAAAGAAGAAGCCACATAGAAAAACCTACAGGAGGTTCTTGAACATCTCCCTTTTTTCCATCTGCTCAATTTCAAAACCACTGCCCTTTTAATCAATGCTTGAATAGTAAATCTGCTTTTGAAGCAGTTGGCAAATTTTCTATCGTTTCTCTCTCTCCAAATGGTATAAATAGTTGCCCAAAGTTTCAACAAAATGAAAGATAAGCTTCTAGATCCAGAATCCATGCTCCCAGATAGAAAAACAATAATCTGACTACGGTTTGGCCTCTTGAGAAAAATATTTAGGGAGGGAACAAGAGTAGTAATGATACTGAAAGTATACTCACACTCAAAAAACAAATGTGAAATACTTTCAATACCATTATGACAAAAAATACAGTGAGGATCCACATCAATATTCCTTCTCCGTAAAGCGTCATTAGTTTTCAGCCCACCAACAAAGGAAAGCCAAGCATAAAAAGAAAATCGGAGAGCAAAATGCTTATGCCACACAAAATTACTCCAAAATACCTCATCATCATTTTTATGGAAATCAAGAATGAAATTACCAACACTGTAATTATCAGCTGACTCCCAAAATAAGCATTTTCCCTGAACCTCCCTAGCAATAGGAATCGTTCAGAAGAGATTATGAAACTCCTCATGGCAAGTAGCCAGCAATTTCCAACTAGAAGAATCATATACAACAGCCAAAGGAGCATTATCCAGAAAAAGAGAAGTGAATGTTTGATGATTAGGGAGCTCTTGAATACTAAGTCCATTACACCAATGATTCCACTTTAAACTAATAGGCAAATTTTCAATGATTTTAAACGACAAATTGGCCTTTGCTCTAATAGCTGAGAAACAAATACTTTTCCACATAGCAGAAGAAGGTGTAGAGGGAGGCCTCAAAGAGTAGTATTGTGTAAAATACCAAGTAGATAGAGGAGATGGCCAATTATAAATTCTAAGAATTAGAGAGAAGTCATAGGCATATCGAATGTCATTAAAAGAAGGTATCCCAAGGCCACCTTTGGATTTTGGTTTGCACGTGTTGGCCCAAGAGACTAAATGGATTTTTTTAGCCATAATATCACCAAAGAAAAGAAATTTTACTGATAGTTTAGCTATATGTTTGCAACAAAACTTTGGTATATTTTGTTGAGTCTAGTAATTAGGTTGTTAAGCCTAAGTGAATGTCCCAAGGCTACCAAGAGGGGGGTTAATTGGTAGTTTAAAAAATTTAAATCCCCTTATAGAAAATTATTGAACCGAAATAAAATTTTTTAAAAATTTTGTAGAAAAATGTTTTTCAACCACAGAGTTTTTTTTTTTTAAACTGAAATATAAAGTGCGGAAACGTAAAAACAGTAAAGTAAATGACACCAGATTTATAGTGGTTCGGTCTATAACCAGACCTACATCCACTCCCCAGAGGCATCCTCTGAGTATTGCACTAATACCAATAGTGACTCTCCTTTTGCACCCACAGCAAGGCGGAGAAGCCTTTACAACACACTCTTTTCACCACTCCCCGGTGCGGTAGGGAACCGTCCGTCCTTTTACACAATTCCCAGTGTTGGCAGAGAACCGTCCGTCCTTTCACACTATCCCCAGTGTTGGCAGAGAACCGTCCGTCCTTTCACACTATCC
>NW_021319518.1:6030387-6083429 GCF_001605985.2 Dendrobium catenatum | reverse complement strand
AGTATTCACATCCAAAACAGGAACATCTAAATCACCAGATTGAACAAAAGGCGCAACCGGAGCACAGCCAGGGGTCGAAACAACATCAACACCAACACCAATATCATGTAAGGCAACAACCCCCAACCCGATAGGAACATCCAGCAAAGCAGGGGAAACAGAGGACGGAGCAGTAGACTCCTCAGCACATCCAACATCAGGATTCAAAGAAACCTCACCATTTTCCGCAGTAGCAGCATTAATGGGAAGAAAATTAGGGGAAGGAGATAAAACAGTTTCAGGAGGATTAATATCAAGATTTAACCCGACATCCACAGGAGGAAGAACCGAATTCACAGGTGTTCTTAAAGGAGGAAATAGTTTAGGGCATTCCGATTTTTTGTGGCCAACAACCTTACAATGTTGACAAAAGCTAGGCACATCTTCAAAAATTACCTTTTGAACATACCCACACTTATCCGGACCTAACCAAACCGAATCCGGATGAGATTTAGAAATATCGATTTCAACCAGCAAACGAGCGACAGACGGACGCGAACCCACCGCCGTCGCGTTATCCGTTTGAATCGGCCGGCCAAAAATCGATCCCAAACCAAATAAAATTTTGGGAGCAAACAGATGAGGACGTAATCCCGGGAAAGAAACCCACACCGGGACGATCGGCGACTCCTCCGACAAATCGAGGAGAGGCGACCATTTAATGATTTTCATGAAACAACCAGCAACAAAATAGGAGCGGTGAGCAAAAATCCTACCATAATCTAAGTCGTTACCAAGCTTAATCAGCACATTTTTTTGATCTAACAAGGTGACCGAAAAATCACCAGAAAGTTTAAGATTGAAAAAAAAAATTTCCGAATGGAATCCAACACCGGACGTTTCAACGGAAACTTACCAACTAAAGAAAACTCGAAAGGTTTAGCAAGATGGAAAAACTCTTCCTCTGAAAACCATAACGCCGGCATGCCACGAATGGTAGATACACGACAATCCGGGAAAACAGCCGAGACCGAACCAGAGAGCACATCCTTGAAGGATTTAGAGTTCTTACCTTCAATAAAACCAGGATCCAAACGTTTGTTTGCCATGGAAACGCAATCTCACCGGCGGGAAAGCAGATGGCGGCTAGGGCACACGAAAAACCCTAGCAGAGACATTTCATGAGAAAAAAACAAAACTATAAAAGTGTGGGATTTCAATTCAGCAGATGGCTAAGATTTCATTTGCGATTATTTTCTAACTGTCAGGGACAGAGCACGAAAATTTTTTATATGAGGGCTCAAATTAATATTAGTCATTGAATTACTTTTAAAATATAATTTTTATTCATTGTAATCATAGATCATGAGACATATTTTTAATGAAAAATTATAAAAATACATCTAAAATCATATGCATTCCCATTAAAAAAATAGATATATCACTCTATATCTCATTGTTTATTAAAAATTGAATATTTCTCCAATGATTATTAATGAATTGAGTTCAAATAAATTGTTTTCATACTTAAGATATTTTATTTGAATTAATTAAATTAAGTCTTAATTTTTAAAAGGTCATAATCTACCAAATTTTAAATTAATTATTTATTAATTCTAATTTTTTATTTTATTTTTTGATTAATTAGGCATAATGGTTCACAATTAGTAAAGAAAATTATAAATAATACAAAATTATAAAGTTAATATAATTAAACTAATTACTTAAATTTATTAAAAAAATGTATCAATTCCCTCTTCTCACAAAAAACCAGTGGGCAGAGGAGAGAGAGAGAGAGAGAGAGAGAGAGAGAGAGAGAGAGAGCTACTCTCAAATCAGCCCAAAAAATACTTGGCTTGAGGCGAAGGCGGACCGAAACTGATTATTTTTAAAATCAAATTTAATATTATATATTAATAATTATATTAATATAATGTAAATTGGGTAGATTTTTAATTATTGGGCCAGCGGTGGCCATGCCCCTAGGGCCCCCACTGTAGATCCGCCACTGAGTTTAAAAGTAATCTCTTATAACGATTTCTCTTCTAGCAGCATTTAATATATCACAATGTATGTCTTGTTTTTTTCCTTGGAAGGATATAAAATAAAGCTAAAATGTAAGAGAAATGTAAGACCAATATGGGCAGCTGAAAATTATTTACTAACTTCATTCGTAGTTTATAGTGTAGATCTGTCCAAACCAACATGTGGATGATGATCATGACTTGTTAGCGGAGCATTTAGCTTTTTATGTTCATGTAATCTACCTGGTCATGATTTTTTTTTTTTTTTTTGAAAAAAAAAATGCATTTTGCATTAAAATAAAAGAAAACTATTACAAAGTACTAGGTGATAGAAAAACTATCACAATCCTCCTTTAACAAAGAAAGAAAATAATGAGAAACCTTACTACAACTAAAATCATCAAAAAAAAAATCGCCAAGTAAAGCAAAATTAGCACAAAAATCAACTAACTTATTATAATATCTATGACATAAATGAAATAAAAGTTTACCAAAATCTTTCAAAAAAGAAAAGTCTTCCACAATGTCATTGTCGTATGTGCAAAATGCTTTATCAACCAACCTATGCAATAGTTTTACTCGAGAATTTATTAATAAGTTCCAGGCTATCTTCTTCTAACTCAGGAAAGATTTGAATTTGCATTATAACCTCAATTAAGGAATTCCCAAAGAACTTAACCAGCTCAGTTTGATTCCATTTACCATCTATAATGAAATTGTAAAGAGAAGGAAATTCACCATCCAAAACAACTATAAATGTAGGCCATCTATCAATACTTTTATCCAATATCCAAACATCTCTTAGAATATTAATTGAATTACCTGAAGCCACCCTCCACCTTAGTAACGACCAAAGAAATTTACTTCCATAAAGGAGAATTTTCCAAGTGGAAGAGCAGTTTCTTCTTTCCTTAGCATGCCAAATATCTCCACCATATTTGGACCTCAACGACTTATTAAGGATAGAGGAAAGTTTATTTATATAATTCCACGCAAATTTTTCTCTTAGAGGACCAACAGCAAAAACTTAAGAATGTATCCCACGCCCTCCATGCTCCAATGGTTTGCAAAGATCATTCCAAGCCATATAATGAAGGTTGCGGATACCGCCATGTTTATTCCATAAAAAATCTCTATACATCTTATCTAATTCTTTGAAAATACTCTTAGGAACCAAAGAGTGTAGCATAAAAAATAGGAATAGAAGGAATTACTTATTTAATCAAAACCAACATCCTAGCCAATTAAAAAACTTGTTGTCCCATCTATTCAAATTATAAGCAGCTTTTTTCATAAGATGAAGAAAATCCAAGGAAACCAGCCTCCTTAAAACAATTTTAATTCCCAAGAATTTCAATTCTTTTACCTCCTTAAACTTCAATAAATTAGAGATTTCTCTTCTCTTTGTTCGATTAACAGCTTTCCCAAAGATTACAGAAGATTTATGGATATTCACAATTTGCACGGTCCACTTGCAATAATAAAAAATTATCCTCCTAATATTCTTCAAATACAAGATCTTCGCCACATAAAACATGATAATATCATCAACGTACAATAAATGTGAAACTTTAGGAGTTGCAACAGCTACTTTGATACCCAAATTATTACCATTCAGATTAAAACCATTAGACAAGAGCTGAGAACACAAAATAAACAAATACGAAGATAACAGACACCCTTGTCTAAATCTACTTCTAGCTTCAATCCATTTCAAATTATTGCCATTAATAAGAATAGAGAACTTGGGATCAACAACACATTCCATCAAAAGATTAGAAAAGTATACCGGGAATCAAAAATATTCCAACACCTGCTTCAAAGTTGGCCAAGCCATGCTATCATAAGCTTGCTCCATGTCAATCTTGATCGCTACCAAACCTTTTTTAGATTTAGAAAATCTAAATTTATTGAATATTTCTTACACAAGAAAAATGTGATCTGATAAACTCCTACCTTTGATAAATGTCACTTGGGTATCAGAAATGAGATTCTGAAATACTTAAAGCAGTCTATTTAATAAAATTTTCAAAATTGTATTAAATAGATAAGCATAAACTGATAGGACAGAAATGAGAGGGATCAACAGAATTATCAATTTTGGGAATATGAACCACAAGAGTATCCTTCCACTTTGAACACATTCTACCAGTTGAAAAGAATTGAAAAAAAAAAAGCAAGCCAAACATCTTGACTAATAACATTCTAATAATCTTTAATGAAAGAATAGGGAATGCCATCCAAGCTCAGAGAAATATTCCTGCCAAGCCCTTTAACCACGCTTTCCACCTCTTCAAAAGTTCAATGAACATTCAAGATGTTACAATCCTCTTGACTTAATGTATGCATAGGCATATGCCAACCCCTAGGATCACAGCCCCTATTCCTCCATTTGTTACAAAAAGAACTTATACATGATATCATCAATTTCTTCCTGATCCTCCACAAGAACCCCATCCACATTTTTTATTTGTTTAATAAAGTTGTCGTTCCTCCTACCATTAACAAAAGCATGATATTAATTGGAGTTGATATCACCTTTTCCTCCAACCACTTCACCTTCACCCTTTGCCTCCACCAAGTGTCCAAACGAGCAAGAGTAGAATTCAATTCTCCAACCTTGGATCTGAGTAAGAGAAGATTATCATCAAATAACCCATGACCATCCACCACCTCCGATTGAAGCTCAACAACTTCATTCTTAAGTTTTTCCTTTAATTCCAATAAATTTTGAAGCTTAGATCTACTCCAAAAGAGTAAAGCTTTCAAAACCCTATGTAATTTCATGTTAAGAACTTCCATAGGCTCTCCACACGTAGTCCTATTCCAAGATTTCTGCACAACTCCCACTGAAGCAGAATAAGACACCCAAACATCTTCAAATATCAAAATTTTGCTTCTACGGATAGCCTTGTCGAAAATTTTAATAACAATGGGACAGTGGTCAGAGGCTACCCTCGCCAAGTGTCTAGTAGCTGCTTGTTGAATCAACTCCAATGCCTTAGAATTCAAAAGACTTCTATCAAGTTTTTCCTGAATGCGAGCACTTTCATTTTTATTATTGCACCAAGTATAATTAGAGTCAATCACCCTTAATTCATGAAAATCAAAATCATTCATAAAAGAGTTCATCATCTCTTATGGACCAAGAGAAAACTTAAAACTTTTTTCTTCCCCTTTTATCCTTTTGAGACAATATGCAATTGAAATCTCCCCCCACCACTAAAGCAACGCTCAATCTAGAATGCAACCCCAAACAATCCCACAGCTTCCTCCTGCTATAAACATCTCTACTACCATAAACAATAGAGACTATCCAAGTACCTTTATCAACAACCTTCAACTCTCCAACAACACACTGAGCAGAAGCTTCCAAAATAGAAAAAGTGGCCAAATCATCCCTCCACAAAATCATAATCCCTCCAGACAACCCATCAGATGAATAAAGAAAGAAATCACAGTCTTTACCCATGAATTTACAAAAATCCCATTTAGCCATAGAAGAAATATTTGTCTCTACAATTCCAACAAAAAACACATCCCAATCTTTTACAACTTCCTTCAAATAAAGAGAGACTTCCCTTTTATTAGCCTCTCTATAGTTCCAAGAAGTTAAGGAACTCCTTTTTCCCCACCAAGGGGGAGGGACCCCCATTCCTTCTCTTATTCAACAATTCTTATTTTTTATGTCTAGAGGAATTATTCAAGGGACCAAGGACCCTTAATTATTTTTGGAGTTTAGGTTTGAAACTTCATAACCGCCATTCCCCAAATTATCATCAACATTAGCCACATTATCAATATTTTTATCCACCTTGGCTAAAACAAACTTTTCATTTACCACCTCCCCCTCCTCAACATCATTCTCCCTTGAATTAATTAACATTGATTTATCCACCTCATCCTCAGAGAGAACATCCAATACTTTGAACATATTATTATCAGTGAAGATAGACTTAACACAAGCAGGCATATGCATATCAACAGAAGAGTCCATACCTTTCTTGGTACAAGCCCCACACTCACCACCAAGCTCTTTCATATCATCAACACCCTTTATGACAACAGGATGAACATCAGTTTGGAATACACCAGCATTCGAATGGACATCATATTCAACTCCGACAAATTTACTTTTTGAACATTAACCAAATCAGATTTCACTAATTGTTCGGCTTGAACAAGAATGAATTTAGGAAAAAAAAAACCTTCTTTAGAATTCTTGCAGTATTCTTCTTCTTCCTTCTATTATTAACATGGATCCAAGGTCCATATGATAATCCATTATTTGGAAAACTAGTATCCTTCTCATTGATAATCTCCTTCACTGAGCCTTCAACCTTGGACATCAAAGCCTCCTTTCCACAAGAATTGATCAGATGGCCTATCTCCCCACATAATTTAAAGCAAAATGAAGATATATTCTCATAATTTACTTTCTAAAAGAATCAATTATTCAAACCTTCTACCCACACACCCAAAGGAAGCTGTTTGTCCAATTCGACTCGGACACAAACTCTAGCAAACTCCCGTCTACTCCATTGGAACATATTGCCTTCTATAAAAAGAGGAGTTTCGATCAACAACATGATTATAAAAACATTAACCTCATCCCATCAATAGAGAGGAAGGTTCGGCATCGTAACCCAAACAGGGGATGACAATCCAACCAATGATTTAGGCAAAAATTTTGAATTCCATTTGTCCATCCCAATTATGTGTCCGTTTACAAACCAAGGTCCACCTGAGAGGACATTTTCCATGGCCTCGATAAAAAAGAGCATAAAATCCAACCCAATCTAAGGGAAGTGAAATGGAATTTACCAAAATGCAACCATTGTCGCCGCAACTCATCTGCAATCATATGAGGTGGGATGTTTTTTCCCAAAAACCTTCACTGCACCAGAGAATTGAAGCTTTTCTGAATTAGTTTTAACATTCTGCTCATGTAACATCACCGTAACTCCATCTTTTGTAAAAAAAGATTCATCTTTATCAAGATTGACTTTGATATATTGACGTTTATTGAATCTATTCCATAGATTTGCCATCTCTTTACCTTCCAAAACACAAACATTATTCGCCATCTATCTCGAAAATTTCCGCCCAAATAGCTATTTTGAGCATTACCACGAACAGGTGAAGTCCCAACCAAATTATTTTGGATAGAAGGGGCTCCTCGGATGCCAGAACAGGTTTTGAAAAATTGTTGTCGAATCTATTAACGAAGAGCTTTATTCCAAACGAAGGAGATGAATCTCGATCATTTAACCTTCTTTTTCCTTCCGGTCGCAACGTCTCTGTCTCCAGATACTCGATAATCTTTTTGCATTTACCAATCACATGGGATGAATGTTTAGGAGGAACAAAAGAAGGTTCCTTAATAATCAAAGGAGCATTCCTTAAAGAAGACTTTGGATCTAAAAGCAAATCCAAACAAGAATTGGGAATCCCAACCGCCATACTGCTACCGAAGGAGATGGTTGGACGACTTTCCCGCATTCCCGAAAAATCCGCCAAAATGAAAAGAACTAAAATTTAAAAATTCTCTCTCAAAATCCTGAGCTTCTCTCACTGATTTCCTGGTCATGTAATCTACATGATACATTTTGTTTCCAATTTTGTTGAACTTCATTTTATATTGAATATTATTTGAGATGTTAAAAATATTCTTAGAAAATTATTATAAATTATGTTATTTTGAATGGATATAAGAAAAAAAAATGAGATAAACTAATTTGTATCTTTTTGGTAAAGTTTTTTAACTTTTCATTTTTCAGATTATTGCTTCTTTTTTTCTTTTTTTATGATTTCTGTGACGAGAAATTAATTTTTTAATCATATATGTTAATTTGTGATGGTTATACAAAATTTGTATTATAATTTATTAAAAAAAGTTCCACAATCAGCTTTAGGGAGCCTTAGAGTTGATGGCATGGTGCAATGACTTGGCATATCCATCTTTTGGAGATGATCCTAAACCATGAAGAACGGAAGCTCTTAGTATCAGTAGCTTTAATGTGCATTCTACACATCTCAACTTCCAATACAAAACAGATTTCTTACTTTTATAAAGTATATTAGCCTTCCAACCATTCATCATTACATATTAGTCCTGAAATGCTGGTTGTTCAGCTCCTTATAAGAGAGGTAGGAACACATGAGTTGATGGGAACGGCTTCAAAGCTGACACTGCCCCGCCACCCCGCTTTGGTGCTTGTGACTTGCAAGATTATACTTATTCAAGTTATCAAATTGAGCTCCATAGGCAAAAGCAAATTGCTTTAGAGCATTGAAGCTTTGAGGAGACTGTAATCTGTAAAGATGCTTCTATAGTTCTCTTTTGTTATATTGGATTTGGTTGTAATAATTCTAATGAATGTTAAAAGACAAATTTTTATTGGTCTTGCCTAAAATATTCTTGGCTAAAAGTTAGTATTGTTATTTATAATAATTATTTTTCAAATTAATATTTTTTTTAATAATATTTTTATTATTTTTAAAGTCATATCAACAAGCATATTGTACACCTGTATTTAAACTAGTATATAAAGGATGTATTCAAACGCTTCATCAAAGAAGCTATAATTTGGACTACTGCCAGAGACTTCACCTTAAACACAAATAATTTAGTGTGTGTATGTATGTGTGTATAATGTTTAGCCAAATCAAATTAATCAATCCACAATATTGTTATGCATATGTTCAATACCATGAATTAAATCAAATTGACAAAATGAGTTATTCAATAAATCACTAAATACTCACCCAAAATCATTAATCACAAGCATAACAAATTTAAACATAACTCATTAATTACTAGAGCAAACAATGACTAAAATTAGTGCAAATTCCTTTCAATTCAAGTTTGACTTTTTGAGTAAGCACAAATAATACACAAGAAAAACTACCGTTTGAATGTGCATAATTTTCTTTTTGAGAGCTTATATATGCCTTTTGTATGCTTGTATGAGTATAGCAGATTCAGTGGCATGGCATTGTAGCTTGTGGATGCCATCTATCTTCTTGTATGAATGTTATAGATCCAGTGGTATGGCGTTGGGTTTCATTTAGAGATTTGTAAACACATGCTATCTACTTATATGAATGTTTCAGATCTGGTGGTGTGATGTTGCATATTGTATATGCTTTATGTCCTCTTGTAAAGATGTTATGGATATGGTGGCATGACATCTAGGTACGATCATTTGCCCATTTCATATAGGTAGATTGTAGTACAATACTTGTTGTTTTCTATAAGTAGATTATTATGCACTAATGAATCTCATGCTATGATGTGCAGATAGTTGTATTTTTAAACTGATGCTTATCGCTGGCGAGTATGATGTAGAGAACTTATTCATCCTTAGTCATTATTTATAGTTGCTCATCATTCATAAGTGACTATTGTTTGTTGACATTTGCATTTCTATTGGCATAAGAGATTTTCAACATTTATTTCAAAACTTCACATTTCTGATTGAGAGCACATTGATTTGAATGCCACCGCATTTGTCACACTTATTCTACCTCATAAGCATGTCAAATGTGTTCATAGAGAATTCCTCCTTTGTGGTGCATTAGGAGCTTATTTTTCACCTGTGTTGTGTCTTGTTCATTGATGCTAATTATACATTGATTTTCAATGCTTGTAAATGAGTCTGACATGTTTGTTTGTATGTTGCCTATGCACGAAAGTATTCCACTACGAATCCTTTGCTTGCTTGCACTTTGAGAACTTGTTCTTTATTCATCATGTATTCTTTGCTCATATGTTATCTTTCATTTAGATGATTAGGATCAATTATCATTTATAGTTATTAATCCATGATTTGCACTTTTGTTAATCATTTGGTCCAATTTTCCTTATAGTGGTTAGTCTTGTTCCCTGTAGTTTACTCAAATTTATGTTCAGTTCATCGTCATTAGTTCAATTTCAAGTCTCCTTATTATTCATTTTAGTCTAAGTCCCCTGCACTTAGTTCAAATAAGGTCATTTGTTCACTCTAAATTTCGACAGCCTCCTTACGTCTCCCCGTTTAGAGGAAATTCCAAGAGTTTGCACATCCCACCATGCTAAGAAAAGCGTGTATGATAGGTTTTAGTAGTCATCATGGCCGTAGTCTTCAATCCCACCATGCTAAGAAAGACATGTATGGGTCTTCAAAGGTACCTCTTTGAAAATGCAGTCAACTTTCTCATGCCACGCTACATAAGTACGTAAGGGTACTTATAAGTGTCCCTACCACACTGAAAGAGCGTGTACAGGGCTCGCCAACCTTGTCGTAGGCACCACAGCGGATTCTCTTTCCACAATGCTAAGAAAAGCGTGCATACGCATTTTTTTGTTGCTTCGTGAATGCCAAAAGTAGGGTTTTTGATGATTACCCGCTTCATTGTAGGCACCGCACCGGGTTCCCTTCCCACCATGCTAAGAAAAGCATGTATAAGCAGTTTTTCGGTGCACCGCGAACGCTGAAAATGGGCTCTCAGGGTTTTAAGCTTTATACCCTCACTATGGATGGTGATGACGAATGATGGTTGCGAAAATTCACAAAGAATATTTCTTTCATCATTTTTTTGACATCTTATCTTTTTTTTTTTTTTTTGAATTTCTTCCTCTTCTATTCATTTTCATCCCCCTCTTTTTTTTTTCTCTTTTCTGAATTTTTTTCTTTTTTTGTATATTTATTTTTCCTCTTTTTTTCTTTTTTCTCTTTGTTTGGCTATCCCCATCTCTCTTTTGTTGACTTTCTTTTCTTCTTTATATATATATATATATATATGATATATATTGGATGACTGAAAATGATTTAATCTTAATTAACATTTTATTAAAGATCGAATTGAAGTTTGATTAAAGGTTGGATTGAAAACTGGATTGATTGAAGTCTTGGTTGAAGTTTGGATTGAGTTCTAGATGATTGAAAACTGGATGATTGTCAACCATCAAATCAACAGGAAGGAGTTTAAATGGTCCTGATGACTTCATAAAAAATGAGGTCAACAGTGGCATCATCTGTTTGGAAGCAAAGACAACCACCTTTATGTGTTGCATCAATACAGATCTCAATCCCTTTAGTGAAGCATCACTGAATACATGAAATTCTTTTAAACTTAATGGAAAAGTCAAAATTAGAGTAAAGGTCAAACAATCTTTTAGCTTCTAAAAGCTAGCTTTAGAATCAGATGTCCAGATAAACACTAATGACTTCTTAGTTAGTCTCGTCAAAGATGCAAAATTTTGAAAAATATCCTTCACAAATTTCTTGTAATAATCATCCATGCTTAGAAAGCTGCGTACTACAAAAATAGTAGTAGGCCTCAGCCACTCAATAGCAACCTAATCTTTTTAGGGGTTTATAAAAATACATGTACTACTCATTATATACCCAAAAAAGAAATACTCCTCAATCAAAACTCATATTTGGAGAATTTTGTATATAGCTGATGCTACCTTAGAGTCTTTAAGATAATTCGTAGATGTTTGACATGATCTTCCTAAGAAGAAGAATAAACTAAAATATCATCTATAAAATAATAACAAACTAATCTAGATACTCCTTGAATAACCTATTTATCAAATCCATGAAAATTATAGGTGCATTAGTCATCCCAAAAGGCATGACTAAGAACTTAGTGTCCATATTTAGTACTAAAGGCAACCTTCATCACATCAAACTCTCTTACTTTCACCTGATAATACCCATTTTATAGACTAATCTTGGAAAATATATATGATCTAATAAGTTGATCAAATAGATCATGAATATGTGGCAATCGATGCTAATTCTTGATAATGACTTTACTTACCTCCCTATAATTAATGTACATACAAATCATATGACAAAATACTTCTAACTCCCTAGAATACAAAACTTTCACTGCCCAGAAATAAAATGACTCACTTTTTTAAATAATTAGTCTAAGCCTTCTACCGACTAAATTAGTACATACAAAAAATAATAACAATTTCAAAAATAGGTAATAAAATCAAATTAGACCTTCACTAGTCCATACCTATCATAAATCTCAATATCACTAAAATATACCCTACTAGCTATCATACCATCAAGCAAGTAAAGTAAAAGACAAAGAAAAGGGTAATAAAACAAAAAACAAGTATAGTAAATTCAAATAATGCTAAAAAACAAATGAATTAATAACTTCAATATCAAATAAAATATAAAATATATGATCAAAAGTGTAAATCAAACCTATTATAACATCTGGGGTATCCCAAGCCTCCCGCTGTGTTAGATTATGCACACATGGCTAAATTAGAGTTGGAGCAATTAAACTGCTAGCTCCTTGTGACCATTACCAGATGGCCTCCTAGGTATAAAAAATAAAACTACTATCTCTACTATATGATCCCTTAAAAATATAATGAGTGGAACTACTGACAGTCCCCCTCTCTATCTAATAGAACTCTCAGACTAAATCATTAATTAAATCCTGCCTGTAGACACTTAGCAACCCTGTCCTACCTGTACACACCAAAAGCACTATCCTACCATCCCATAAAACTAACCATAATGTCATCTCCCATAATTATGATATACAGGTACTCCATTGAAAAAATCAAAATTGACCACACTACCACTATCAGAGACTACTGCAGATACAGACTGACCACCTCTATTAGAATATCCAAGTATAAATATACTCTTTCTCTTAGAAATCACACTATTAGAAGGCTCACCACCAAATCATTTCCTACTAGCAGTCCATCACTACTGAGTAGATATCGTATCATTTTCTATCAGATGAGCTCTCTCCACCAGCTCAAAGAAAAAAAAAATTGTGGAATGAAACTAGTGGCTATATTAAACTATCTCAAAGTACTCTAAAAATTTGTAAAACTTCTACAGATGAATGCCTACCAAATGCAGAACATATCTAGCTAAAGCAATGAATTCTACCTCATACTGCTCAATAGTCTAGCTCTTTTGAACTAATCTAAAAAAAGTCTCATATATCTACTGACATGTAGAAGGTGGTACAAACTAAGATCAAAATATAGCAAAGAACTCCAATAAATTAGACAGTTCAATATATCTTAAAATTTCTCCTCCTACCAGCCTATCTATCAACACTCTATCTTACCATCTAATGAAAAATAGCTAACAAAATTTTTCTCTCAGTAAGAAACTGCATACCATCAAGTGTCATATCCAATCTTCTCAACCAATCCTCTACTACTCTATGCTCAATAGTGCCCTCAAATCTCAAATGCTTCAATCTCAAAAATATCTATAGATATTTGTTTACATCATCATATCTAATAACAAGAACTCTGCTATGTGCCTCACCCATCATATGGGTTATCAGACTATAAAATTAAGAAACTATTTTAGAACTGACTGTTAGAATAGTATTATATACATAAACTGCCTAACCTGCACTTTGTCTATTTATCATATCTAGGTTTGATATATTCATATGTAGATTGAATGTATAATTGATTACATATGCATATGAAAATAAACAAAAATGAACACCCAGATAGACTTAAAACTATCCCACTTGACTTACAAATAAATTTTTTTTATAGCTTTATCTTACAATCGATTTCTAAAACTACCACTATGATATCAAAAAAGCTTGTCATAACCCATTCTGATAAGGACAAGTCATATTGTGTTGAGCTATGATAAGCAAATCCCAAGATCTAATTTTAAAAATATTTCAAATTTTCTTTCAATATTCGTTTTAAAATAAATAACAAACTATAGAGGTGCTAAAACATCTAGAGTGTTGAACTAAACTCTTCCGCAAAATCTCTATATATCATCATCAAAATGTCTATAAATAATCTACACTACAATAAATAGGTATAAAGTAGATGGGTCAAAAAAATATAATAAAAGCTAGCCATGAATATAAAAAATAAAGTAGAATTCCTCTACAAACTCATATTAAATCTTGAACATCTACTCAATTGAATCCTTTTATTTCCCATACCCTAAAAAATATATCAAACCATATTGAGCTAAAATAGCTCAACAAGCCCAAAATGCTGATCTAAATTTCTAAACATTGTTTATTAAAATTTTCTAAAATTAATAAAGTTAAAATAATAATTCACTAAGTAGAGCAAAGAAATAAAAACATTATAATTATCCAAAGATTTAAACAATAATACTAAGTAGTTGAATAAACTTAATTTTAAATGCACTCTATTTCATAGAATTAAAGGTAACAAAATTTTCCCTCTTTCAAATAGAATTTAAGATTCTGGCTCTTTATGACTCCCCATAGAATTCCCCCCTCTTTTAAACAAAATCCAAAATTTTAGCCCCTTATGAATCCGAATTTGGACCCCTTATAACTCTCAATAGATAGAATTTTAGATATTTTCATATTTAGAATTTTAGTCTAAAGCAGAATTTCAAAAGCTTCAAGATCATATCTTCCATAAGATATTTATCATATGAAAACATACTTTATTCAATCAAGATAGTACAAATTTCCTTTCAATATAACCATTAGCATACAATTTAATGAAAATTTTCTCAACTTATTATAACGGTAAGCATGTATAACATATTACTCAATAGAAATTCATAGTTTTAGAATATAACTATATTACTAGAGAATGTGCACAATAATATTTTAAGACTTTTATCATACTACAATACTAATTTTTAGAGTTTGAATTATTTTTTATTCAATAAAAAATACATAAATTCCAAAAACCCCTGTGTTAAATTTCAAAAAAAAAAGTTTAGAAACTCGATCTCTAATACCAATACAAAGTTAAACATTGAAACTCTTACTAGTGCAAAGTTATCATCATTTTGTATTAGTCAAATATTTCAGAAACACTTCATATTTTCAAAAACGAAGATGGGCATAGTGTGACCTACCTTGATCTAAACAACTTTCTGAATTAGGCTGATGATTAAAAAAGGACTCAAAGTGGCCCAAATCCCTTCCTTTCTCTCCAAAATCCCTCTCCTTTTCTCTCTACTTTGATTCCCAAAGTGTTCAATCAATGGAATATATTGTAGAAAAAAATATTATATTTAAGTGCAAAAATGGTAGCACCTAGGTGGCACTATTTGAGCGCTGCAACACTAGTTAAAATTCTAAAAACCCAAGATCGCAGCATTGTAATGTCACTATTCAGCACCTATGCATCCTTGTTATAGCATTAAGGTGTTAGAACACCCAACACCAAGCGCCCCAGAGGGGAAAAATTTATATTTCACCGATATGCATTCAAACACTCCAAAACACATGTAGACCTTTTTCATACACACATATCATTCCCAATCACACAAAAGCATTTAAAACACAAATGTTTAACATTTATCTTTTCTAATTCAGATCAAACCAGGTTCAACAAAATGCTGAACCTCGAGGTTGGTGCATTCTAGATTTAGCCTTTTTTTGTTGGGAACTATTCTTGTCTAATGGGTATATTATGTAACTCAATGCTTTTCACATATAAGATGACTTAACAATAAATAAAATATAAGAATTTAGCTCTTTGGCGCTCAACTTTTTCTTTGATGGCTTCCCTACTTCAGCTTAGGTTAATTACACCAATATCAATATATGATTGTCATACAATGTATATATATGTCCATATTGTTTGACATCCACCTTTTATTTACCTAAAATGTTAACATCACTAGAAGACCTATGCACACAAATTCATCAGTAAAACCCCATCTCAACTAATAATGTTTATAATCATCAAACTAGAAGACCTATGCTTACAAACCTTTTGGAAGAATTGTCTATCTTAACCTCTAATTAATCTAGTAGAGTTACCAATCTCATTTACATAAATAGAGCCCAGCAAAAGTAACTACAAATTCTTTTCTTTAATTTATAATTTCATTCATTTTCAAAAATCTATATAAATAACAGGAGATTAATCAATTGATCATTTTATCTTTCTAAACTCATGACTATAAAAGAATAAAGCCAAAAATACTGAATCAAAATAAAACCTAAAACTTTGATCTCTCTTACTCCACTTGATCTTGCACCTCTCTGAAAATATGTAAAAATCACGGAGTGAACTAACAGTTAAGCAAGTTACTAGAACCTATAATTGCAATTAATACAAGACTATTAAATAGTATGCATGTATTCATTCACTTAATATTAGTAGAAACATACAAATATATAAAAATATATAACACTTAGTGTAAACAATATAATGTCATTTGAGCAATGAACATCAATACAACTATATATATTGTAAGCAGCGACCAGTAACTAAATAAATGGCTTGTATAGGTTCTATCATTTCTAGATCCATCAACTACAAAATAGTTAAGTTAATATATTTATGTATAAAATCCATATAATTATCATTATGATATGTACGTCGTACAATATGTAATGTCTATGATATGCATGTATATCATGTCTTATATCTAATATAATATATTCAATGCCAATGCAATATATCATGTATATGATATAATTCTTATGCATCATATTCTAGTATATCATATAAATCATAACATGTGATTCATGTCTATAATCTATCCTTATATTAGTCTTATAAGTCTTATCATATACCTATATCTGTCATATCTTGCATCATGTATATATCACATCTTATCATTTCATTTATACAACTTATCATACATGCTCCTATTATATGCATATGTAAGCAATATAAGCAATGTAAGCAAGATATGATAGTACTTGGCTATTTACGATATTTTTCCTGTATTCATCATATATGCCAACCCTATAGGAATTAGTCTCAATTCTAGGAATCTAATCATATCATTCAGTGTCATTACGCTTTTATTTTCACATCAATTAGGATTACACTATAAAGCCTATTTAAAGTAAATCCTATTGACCCACCCTCCAATATAAGATATGTGTCTCTAGCCAGCCTGAATCAATTAATCATTTTCAACAATACTTTCTTACTTTTACACACATGTCATATCATATAGATCAAAATAATAAATATCATATACACTTATTGAAACTATCAGTATGTTCAATATTATGCTTGTAATATGTCAAAAAATACATGTTGACCTAAAAGGATAATAAACATGTATTAAGCATTTTATGTCTAAATGAAGTACATCAATTTATGATCATTTCATAATTAATATTATGCTACTTATTTCAATTAAAATGGCATATAACCAAAACTACCTAGTGAAATTATAATATTAATAAGTCAAAATATTCATGAGGACAATATCTACCACAAATTAAAATTTACATGGTGAAAATTCACTAAAAAATTAGAAATATAGCATTTTAATCAAATTTAGGAGAAATAAAATCCAAGAAATCAAAATCATTGAAAATAGAAATAGAAATTAGGTTACATACCATGATCAAAATACTTTTTTAATAGTTTTGTTTGGATCTTAATTCAAATTAAATTTATTTTATAAAATAAAATGTTTTATTTAGATTTTGTAATTTTATAAAATGGTTCTTTCACTCAATTTATGCTAGTAATAATAGCAAGGAAATTAAAAATATAAAGATAATAAAAAATTAGTTTATGAAAAAAAAATTTAGGGTTTAGATCCAATGTTGCGGTGCCCACTACCTCAGTTTTATTGTGCTCATTTTTATCTCCAAAAACCTGAAATCTCAAAGCCGGGGCACCACCCATCTGACGTCGAAGGGCTCTCACAACTCAATTTTTAGATAATTATAGAAAACAAAATTAAAGTTAATATAAATAATCTCCCCTTTTTTATGATAAAAAATATTTTTGTTTGGATCTTAATTCAAATTAAATTTATTTCATAAAATAAAATGTTTTCTTTTATGAAATAAATTTAATTTGATAAATAGTTTTTTTCCTCAATTTATACATCTAATAATATTAAGAAAATTTAAAATATAAAGATAATAAAAAATTATTTTATGATAGAAAAAATAAATTTAATTTTTTTTTATTTTATAAAAATAAAGCACAAAAAATTTGTTTAACTACATATAATGGTACAAATACATTCAACTAAGCACTAACATAAGTATAAATATACCAAATGCTAATGCAAAATTAAATATAAATATTGATACAAATATACGTTCAAGTACACAACAAACACACATTACTCTCTCTTCTAACATCTTATAAAGGAGTGAGCAAAATATTTAAAAAATAACAAACACATAAAAAGGTCAATACTTGAATGGTCTTTGGTCTGGTGGTGGTGGTGGGTGAAAATAATTGTGAATAAGAGAGAGATCTTATCCTAAAATCAAGCTTGATAATCATTGAAATGGTTTTGTAGTTGCTCCCATCAGATGTTCTCTTGCTAGGTATATTCATAAACTTGTAGTTCTAGTCATGTAAAATGACCAGTCCACTTATCATAGTAGTAATTTTGTATATGACGAAAGGGAGAAGAAAGTTCACCTTATTCCTTTTCCTCATTTTTACCTCCTCCCTAAGCTAGCTTTCACCTCTCACTATATATAATATGGAATGAATGATCAATAAATGGAGTGGATATATATTCAGGTGGTTAAAAAGTAGTTGTGTTATATTTAGTTTCTAGGTTACTTGTAATGATATGACCAAGTGCTAGGTTTTGTTTTTTACTAGCCATAAGGTTGCTAATGGGTGTAATTTTTTTTATGTACCTAGTCAAAATGTTAGCTATATTGAGTTGAGCATCAGTGCTATAGTAGGTAACTATTGTGAGCAGTAGAGTACGACTAATTCTAACACCTACTTTGGGAATGATGTTGTGTCAAAGCATATGTTAGATAACGTGAAAATTTAACACAAGTCTGGTTGTCAAAATACTGGTGATGGTTGAAAAGTGCATTCCTAACGGTCATATAAATAGCAATCCAATTATAGTGGACATCTATGGCTATGTCATAAGGTGCAAGAATGGTAAATGATATATGCAAATATTCATGATTAGTTATCATTACTTGTCTCATACAAAATAATGACGACATTAAAACTTTATTGGATTTCACTCTTAATTTTGTAAGAAATGCATGGATTGCATCATAATGGATGCAGTGGATATTAAGAATTTAAAAGTAGAAATATCAACAAAAGGTCATATATCTAGTATGATAAACTCTTTTGCAAAACAAGTTTAGAGATGGTGATTTATGTATCCTTGTAACACGCATATACCATTTCATCTTCTACAAAGTGAAATCATTCATCCCTCCATACATTAGATAAAGTTCCCACTTCCTGTGACTTCTTACTTCTCATTTTAAAAGAAAATAGATGAGAGAGATCATAGAGGATAAAAGAAACTTACTTGAAAAGAATAAAATTCTTATAAGGTGGTGCGAGTGAAAGAGTGATCTAATCCATATTAATAGATTTTTCGCTTTAATTAGACTATATAATACAATTCATTATATGATAGATCATTACAATGGCTTCCTAATGGCTGGTTTGACTGAGTCCATCATACAATATGATAAGCATCACATAATATAATTTTTTTAACAACTAGTTGACAGAGTTAAATCATACAACATATATTACATGGTGGATAGTATAATACAAACATGGGTTTTCTTTTTTTTTTTCATAATTTTTTTCTTAGTGTTCATGCAAACACTATAAACAAAATTATAACACCTAAAGTAAGATAATAATTATATACACTAACATCCACAACACAACTACAATTGTAAACATGCACACTTCACCATTTGGTATGGGCATGCAAGTCTATCACTCGTAGTCTAGTTCTAAGTATAAGAAATCATTCAAAATTATGTGCCTTTGTAAATATATCTATCAATTGATTTTCATTAATGATAAATTGAATTCCAACTTCACCTTTTGATATATAATCTTTGATAAAGTGATGATAAATATCAATATGCCTTGTTCATGAATGATGAATTGGATTTTTAGTGAAGTAAATGGCACTAGTATTGCCAGTTTGCCACACAACATAAGTATATAGTCTACCTACAAACCAAGATTAATAGTTTATTGCTTAAACCATATGACTTAATTAACACAACTTCCCTAATGGCATGTTCTACTTTTTATAGTAAATAAGGCTGTAGAGTTTTATTTTTTACTTGATCAAGAGATTAGTGAATTTCCAACAAATTAGCCTATTCCTAATATACTTTTACTATCAACTTTATAGCATGTTAAATCTAAGTCTAAATATCCTACTAGGTCAAATGACACATTATCCATAAGATACCAAATGCCCAGATTAGGTGTCCCGATGAGATACCATAAAATTCTTTTTATTGTGGCCAAATGTGATTCTTAAGATCCAGCATGTAAACATAGAGAACAATTAAATGTGATATAAGGTAAGCTAGCACTTAATTATAATAAATGTCCTATCATGCCTCTATGTCTTTTTAGATCTATAGATTTTTTATTGGTTTCCATACCTAATAGAGTTTAGGGCTCATTAAGGTATTTACACTTTTGCATCTTTTCATGTCAAACTTCTTAATTACTTTTTTAATATACTTAATTTGACTTAAAAAGGCACCATCTTCCCCCTATTTCATATTAAATCCTAGAAAACAGGACAACTCACCCATCTTACTCATTTTAAACTCATGGTTTATTGTAGATAAAAATTCTTAACATCAAGTGTTATTCACTGATCCAAATAAGATAACATGAATATATATCTATACTATTAATATATCAATTTTTGTTCTTTTAATAAATAATTTAGTATCGACACTCCCTTTTACAAATGATTTATCCACTAAAAATGTGCTAATTATATCATACCATGCTCTAATTGGTTTTTTCAATTCATATATTATATTTTTTAACTTGAAAAACATGATCAAGGAATGCAAGTATTTGCTTAACATATATATTCTCCTTTATATCTCCATTTTAAAATGCACTTTTTGATTCAATTGATATAATTTAAATCCTTTGAAATAAGAAAATACTAAAAATAACCTAACAACTCTTATTTGTGCAACTGGGGATATTTTGTAAAACTCATTTCTATAGAGTTTCAAAACATTTGACCCATTTTGGTGAATTTCATAAAGTTATATGTGTGTTATCTATTTTATACATCTTTTATATCTATTTTGATTGTTCTAATGTGCATGTGATCTATTCTTGAGAATCCCAAGGGGATTCTATGCAATAACATGAATTTGAAAATTTCCATTGGGAGCACTATGACGATGGACTTGGAGGCAGTACTGCGGTGTTGATATCTTGAGTTTAAGTTATTTTAATCTGAACAGTGTTGATGCAGTGGTGCCACTGTTTATTACACCATTGTTCTAGGTTAATTCTTTACATAAAATATCAAAAAGCACTAAAATTTATTTTTTCAAACCCCTAGGTTCCTTGGCTAGAATAATAAGGAGAGATATTATAGAGAGAGAAAGTATGTACCAAGCTATGATCCATTTTTAACTTTTGACCCAAATTGCATAAGTTAGCCAACCAAGGAGATAAATGTATTAAGGATTTAGTTTAAGTGAGGTATATTAAGGATGAAGATCAAAAGTTGCTTTTATTAGAAGAGGATATTCGACAAAGGTGAATGAGATATTTTGTTAAACTTTTTGATGAAGATTGTGAGAATGTGATTGACCTTAGAGACCTTATGAACCTAAATGAAAATAAAGATATTTGTTTTTATCGGTGTATTAGTAAAACTGAAGTTAGAGAGGCTTTAAGGAAAATGAAGTGTGGAAAAGCTATTGAACCTGGTGATATTTTAATAACGCTGTGGAAATTCTTAGGAGATTAATTACTAAACTTTTTAATGTTATTTTGAAGAATAAAAAGATGTCACATGAGCAGAGAATGAGTGTATTAATTCCTATATTTAGGAATACAGGTAATGCACAAGATTGTGCTAATTATAGAGGAATTAAGTTAATGTGTCTTACTTTAAAATTATGAATGGCATGATACTAATGTTTCTCAAAATTAAATTGGATTCATGTCGCGTAGGTCTACTATAGAGGCTATACATTTATTGAGAGGTTTGATGGAGAAGTATAGAGGGAATAAAGAGGACTTACAAATGATATTTAGTGATTTAAAGAAAGCATATGATAAAGTTTCAAGAGAAGTGCTATGGAGAGTTCTAAAAAAGAAGGAAGTTGATAATATTTATATTCAAGCCATTAAGGATATGTATGCAGGAGCTGCTACATGAAAATGTTAGAGTAGCTCCAATGGAAGATAAGATTCGACAGAGTTTCCCTAGATGGTTTGATCATATAAAACGACAGCCTTCTAATGACCTAGTTAGGAAAGAAGATGTATTAGAATTGTCTTATGTTAAGAAAGGTAGAGGTAGACCTAGAAAGACTGGGTTAGAAATTATTAGAAATGATCTATCTTTATTAGAATTAAATGAGAATTTGTTTCTTGACATGACATAATGGAGAAAAAAGGATTAATGTAACCAACCCCACATAGTGGGACAAAGGCTTGATGTTGTTGTTGTTGTTGACCCAGTTTGAAAAGTTGTGAGGATGAAGGTAGGTTATATTCTATCTATCTCAATTTTTAATAAAATGAGAATTTTTAGTTTTTTCTGATTAAAATTATAAAAATTCTTTATAAAAAAGAGGTTAACTTTACATGAATAAAATTTTATAGTGCAACTTTTGATATGTTGTCTATATGAATATTTTACTCAATTTAATATTTTATTAGAAAAATTTTGCTGTGTAGTTTTTAAAATATGTTATTTTTGACAATTTAGAAAATGATTCTATTCCCAAACTTTTTGATTTATCTGTTGGCTATGCTGGCTACCGGTATAGTATTCTACAATATTCTAGGTTTTATTTATTTTTATTAATTTTTATATATGCATCTTTTGGTTGAAGTGTATGATTTACAAGAAGTTTTGATGTTGGGAGACTGTTCAATTATATTGAATGAATTGAGAGTTATAAGAGCCTAAAATTTTAAATATTTGATAAGTTAAGCATTTGAGAGCTATAAGGGCTGATTTTTTTTATATACTAGCACATGTAGTTATAAGGGCCTAAATTCTAATATTTCTTTATGGTCGGAAGTATAAGAGCCTGAGAGAATTCTATCAATTCTTGTTCTGATATAAGTTCTTATTTATCTATATCTTGAGAAAAGTCTATTTAATTCCTATTCTTTGTTAATACTATTCTATTCAATTGAGTCATTATATACAACTACTTGTTAGTTAAGTTAAATAATTATTGGGTTAAGTATTAAAAATTTATTTCAATGGGTATAACCTGCAAGTTGTGTTTGGCTCACACAGATTTTACATTTTATTTCTGGTCAAGGCCAGGATAAGAAGTCGATTGAGTAGCTGGGATTATAGGATCTGATAAATCGTGTTTGTATTGATATTTTTATTGGTTTTCTAATTTTATACCGTCATGCGTCTTTCATGTTTTATTTTGCCTTTGTGTGTAGCCATGTGCTATACTGTTAATACTTTATTATATATACATTTAAAGATGAATAAAAAGAAATTATGGATGAGAATATTTTTTTTATTAAAAGTTAAATAGTATCTTTGTTGTTTGTTGATAATTAAAGAAATCCATAAAGTTATACCTATAGATTTTATTGGGTTAGGTTGTGACATATTATTTCCTCAAAATATATTTATCCTATTTAATTATATCCCTTTGTCACTAGTCCTTAATTATTTCTAACTGTTATATAGAGTTATTTAATTCATTCTTAAATATCAATTTAGTGCCAAAAATACTTTCATCAAATTATCTTGGTTTTATCTCCTAAATATTATTTCTAGCAAAATGATTTAATTATTCTTATATAGCTGCAATCCATATTTCATCAATTAAGGCCTCATCTACACTAGTATTCTCAACTTTAGAGATAAACGTGGTATGACTAATCTCTTCCTAATGTTATTTGGTCCTAACTCTGACATTAGGATCACCTATAATAAAGTCCCTACACTAACTCAATGCATACTTTCCATCTTTAGGTGACATGACATGGTTTTTTTTTTGGGTATTACTTCTAAGCTAAAGTTTCAACATGAGGTATAATATTTTCCTCTCTTTTTACTTCAATAGGAAGGATAATACTATCAGATTTATCAAATATAGCATGTGTTAGTTCTGCAACCACATATATTCTTTCATAAAATATTTTACATGCTTTCTTATAGAAGAGTAGTCCAAAAGTATAGAATCTTCTTATTTTGCATATGTTGATGCCCCAAGAGGTGGGATTAGTGTTTTTTAAAAATATGAAATAAAATATAATATACTTTTGATGCTAATTGAAAGTAGAATAAACAAACACATAATTTAAAGATTTTTATAAGTAAGTAAATGATAAAAGACAAATAGGAGCAAGTAAAGAAAATAGGGAACATAATATTTTTACATGGTTCAACCTATACACCAATCTGACCTATGTCCACACTAGCCAACTTTCTGGCTAAAAAATACACTAATTCCCAGGTTTATCTTGCAAACTTCATTTCTTTAAATAAAAAAATTGCTTACATCCTAAGTATTCACATAGATGAGCATGTACACCTAATCTAATTATAGTATAAGCTTTACTGAGCCTAAATGGCTTAAATTAAGAAAAAAATATAACTTATTATAAATAATACAACCTTAAATTTTCTTGCAGTACGTGAACTAAAATATTTGAGTATAACATATTAACAATCACCTCACCACTTACAAAAGGAATGTAAAATTTGCTCACTATAAAATATAGGTTAAATTTTTAGAATAATCATCATTAATAATTTAATTAGTTATTAAACCAACAAAAATATTAAATTTAAAACTAGGCAAAGTCGCCCATTGCATGGGCGACTTGCTCAAGTTATAAAATATTCAAAAAAAAAAAGACTTTAGGAGAGATAACGTAGGAGAGAGAAATAAATTAAAAGGGATAAACTAAATAATGAGATAGAAAAATAAAGTATGAGATATAAATAAAAAAATTCAAAACAATTTTTTTTTCATGGTGTGATGAAGAGGTGGTATATGTGATTTTTTAAATAGTTTTTATTAAAATCTTCAATGCAAATATTTTTCTTATTTTTAATAAATAATTTAGAATGAAATTTTTTTAATGAGTTATTGCATGTCATATACGTATTTTTAAATTGATTATGAAAAATTAAATTGTTGACACATATTAACTCATAAAAAATATTTTATTCTTTTTTTTTTAAAAGAAAAAATATTTGCATTTATGATTTTAATAAAAAATAAAAAAGTTCTGATGTACTCAAGCTATGCTTCTAAAATACCCAAAGCTATAGAATTTGGTAAAGCTTTTCCTTGTACCTAAATATATTTTAAATTTAAAAGTAAAGAGTCTAAAATAGTGTAGAAAAGTTTAAAATGCAATAAAAATCCCTATGAGAGTGCTATGACACTATACCTTAGAGCGCAGTGGTGCTGTCCTCTCTATCTTTGAGGGAGCACTGTGTAACAACCTAAATTTTAAAAATATATATTTTAAAATAAGAATTAAAAGTTTAGTTAGAATTTGAGTGCTTTTGAGATGTACTTGGGAGTACTGTGGTGCTAGGTTAAAGAGCACAGTGGTACCGGACCAGATATACTATCACAACATTGAATCCTCTATTCTATATTAATTGTAGATTAAACATGAGGAACTATGGTGTTGGGTCTGAACACTACGTTGTTAGGTTATTAACAATGTTTTTATATATTTTTAAATTAAATCCTAAGCACTAAAAACCTTCAACGTTGCCACCTCTTCCCATTTTGATTGGCTTGATGTAGAAGGAAGAAGGTGAGAAGGGGGAGGAATATGAGAGAGAGAGAGAGAGCAAATTTTGATCATTTTCATTTTTTGCTTCAATTACAATAAGCCATATAATCTTTATAAGTAACCTAAATCTTGCTTTGGTTTTTAATTGTTTTGAAATTTGATGAATTTAATCTCTTCTAAATAAATAAAATGCATTTTTATCTTTATTTATCACACTTTTATCATGTAATGTATATGATATACAAGAATTTTATGAATATTTTGACTATAATGTTATTGAATTTCATTGGATAAAATAAAAGTTATGATTTTTTGAAGCTATAGAGTAATAATAGTTTTTATGCATTCTGATAGATTTGAGCATTTCATGTTGCATTATATATATGATATTAGCTTGCATAGAGAGAATGATATGATCTATAAAGAAAAATGTAGCATTTACATAAGCAAGGAAGGTTAACTGTTATGACTATAAATAATATGTGTATAATCTTAAATATAACACCATATGCATGAGGGTGAGGCGATAGTCTTTTCTTTAAAGATAGTTTGTGGTGTTATCTTGATTGTAGCTTATAATTAATGGTCAAATTATGCTGATAAGTAGAGAGTGATTACTCTTAATAATTTAAAGGTTGCAGACACGCGGAACGTTGGCGGGTGAGCAGTCGGGTGCGCTACAGTGCAGGCACAAACTCGCGGGCGCAGGTGCACGGACAGCCGTGTAGGGCAGCCTCGGGTGGGCGGCTGACTGCAGGCATGCGAGGGTAGTTTCAACGGGCGTGCAGGCAACTGTTCGGGCAAGGAGCAGGCAAGGTCAAGCAGCTCTGCAAGCAGCCGGGTAGGGTGCAGGTAGGTTAGGGCCGGTCCACGGGCAATCGGGCAGACATTTTAAATGGGTTTCCGGGTTGACCCAGAAACCTGTCGGGTCAACCCGAACCCGACCCGCATTTCAAACGTATCGAATTTGGGAACCCAAACCCAACCCGTTTTGAAAACGGGTCAGGTCTAACCCAAAATTTTCGGGTCGGTTTTTCGTGTCGTGTCAAATATTAACACCCCTACCTCTCTCTCTCTCTAATGATGGCATTTTTAGCAGCAATGGTGAATTCCCGAGTGTGGGCAGGGTCAGACAGCTCCGCGGGCAGCCGAGTAGGGGGTGGGTAGGTTAGGGCAGGTCCACGGGCAGCCAGGCAGACATTTTAAATGGGTTTCCGGGTTATCCCGGCAACTCGTCGGGTCAACCCAAACCCGACCCGCTTTTCAAACGGGTCGAATTCAGGAACGCAAACCCGACCCCTTTTGAAAACGGGTTAGGTCTAACCCAAAATTTTCGGGTCGAGTTATGATCGGGTTTTCGTGTCGTGTCAAATATTGACACCTCTCTCTCTCTAATGATGACATTTGTAGCAGCAATGGTGAATTCCTCGGGAATTTTTTGAACGTACGTATTTTTTGTTGTTGCGAGTTCCCTCCATATCTTCTCTCTTAATTGTTCAAAAGATGTTTTTTTTAATGTACCAATTGAAAAGAGAAAAATCACATTCTACTATTTTAAAGAAATATCAATGATATATAATCAATATGAATTATGCAAACATTTTTCATAAATACCCATAATTTTCAAAAATTAAAGTTTAAAAAATATTATCCTATTTCAATTACTTTTAATCTTTGCCATCTTTTATCATTCCAACTCCATGGATCATCAATTAGTATCGTGTTTCCTCGCAAGAAAGAAAAACTTTAAAACTATTAATGCTACTCTCAAAGCTCAAATGAAAAAAGTTGAAGATATTTTTTACAATGCCAATAAATAAATAAATAAATAAATCCACCCTCAATTTCAATAACTAAAACTAAATATTGTAAGCTTTTTTTCTAAAAAAATATGACATGAAAATCATAAAACCATCATTTACTCACGTCATGAACAAAGGAATAAGTATAAGCATCATCTTTCAACTTAATCATGTGCCATAAAAATTGTAAATCACAAACAATTTAAAAGAACAATCTTAAAATGTAGAGAACTATTCAACCTTCTCATGATGCTCACGTCGTGCAGAATAACTTTAAACATCTTCAACTGTTTTAAATTCCAACGATCTACAACAAGAAGGAAAAAAAAAAGCTATTATTACAATCAAATAGTGCGACTTGAAAATATATAATATTGCATTAATATTAATGTTGGTTTCTTTAAATTAAGAATCGTCAAAAGAATATAATCAAATATTACTTGTAACAATCACCCAATTTGATTATCAAGATCTTTAATTATATAATTGAATAAATAAAATATGACAGAGATTATCTACATGATTTATATTGTTCTTCAACCAAGGGTCAACACCCGCAATATCAAAAATTTAAAATTGCATTATCATCTAGAATATGGTAAAAAATAAAGCGTATTAAAAATAAAAATAATAACAACGCATTAATAAGTAAAGCCTACCATTTTGTTATGTATCCTACTTCGCATAAGGCTTCCTCAATGTCCATTGCATTAATAGTTCCACAATAATTACCATTAACGCAAGGCCAAAGCATATTAGTTTTAGTGCAAATTCCAACAACATCACCATCAAGAGACACAATTGGCCCTCCACAACTACCCTACAACAACAAGAAAAAAATAGAGATGAAATAAATTAAATATGATATTTGATCTAGAGAACTTTAACCAGTCGTATCAAAATAGGTCAAAAACCAAAGGCAAAATAAGAATGATGAAAACATATTTCAATAATTCAACTCAGGTCAAGGAAATATAAAAAATTTGAATCCAATTTGCTTTTGATCAAATTTGGATCAAGTATAGTTCAAAAAATGTTGGAACAAAGAGTGCTTAGTTCGGGCATTTCGTTGGCCTAGAATCAAACTAACTTGACCCATTTTGCCACCCTATAAATAAGGGACTCTTGTTAATACCGATAACATCTTGAGTATGTAAGGAAGGATTGTGAGCAAGAGCATGCCAAGTGCAAAGCAAAAAGACTAGTAGTAAGCTTGTTGCCAACTTTCTCAACCATTCATGACAGCAATACAGTGAATAAATCTTAAAGCATTTAGTGATTTTCCTTATATGATAATCATCTTAGTTTACCTTTCATATGAATGAATGTTTGTGTATTTACTTTCAGTATTATGACTGTCATGATCATGTATGTGTTGACTATGTCGAAAATAAAAATAAGATACAAAAAGGAAGTGGGAGGTGAAATGATGGCCTCCAAGGGAAAATATCAACTCATGTAGTCATCAATATTAGTGCATATCAATGTTGTATGATTTCTAGCCTTTTGCTCAGTCAATATTGTGTGTGCTCCAATCAAGGTCCTATCATATTGTTTGATCTTTGTTGGCAAATAAAAATCACAAGATAAAAAAGTAACAAAAGAAACACTTAAATTGCTAAAATGTATTATCATTCATGTTTATTAGCTCTGTGATTTCTTCTCAAGGGTGCCACTTCTTATGTAAGAAGTTGTCCTATTTTTGAGAGGATTAGATGTTGGCTTATAATCCATGAGCTGTCCATCCAAGTATGACCCTAGTCATATTGTTAGCTTTTCATGATATTGCTAAACCTTTTCAAGTCATTTTACATTAAGAATTGAATATCTCACTCTTTATTGTTGATTTATCTTTAAGTGGTGAGTCAAGGTTGGGCATCCTGGAGGAGAAATCTATTAGTCTGAGCAAGCTTAACGTAAGGAGTATTTACATATTTTTTTGGTTTTCAATTGTTAGCTAGAGGAATAATTATAATTATATCTTGATGTAAAAATCTTTTTTCCTAACTTTTTATTTCATGCTTCATTGCTCTTTCCCTACTAATTATCAAGCTCTATTTTCTTCTTCTAATATCACTAAATTTCTTCTTTATTTATATACTTGGTGGACTGAGATCAAGGTATCTCAAGTTTATCAACCAAATAAATAATGTATCAACAAAAGTGCAGTATGGGCAACATGCGAGTTTAGTGTTCAATGATATACAACTTCTCAAGGCCACTTCTATAGTCTTTTAATTGACCAAGCAAGATGATGGGCCAACCTTCACAATAGGACATGGGCACTTCCATCATAGCTCCCTCTATTTTAGTCCCTTAGTCGATAGTATTCTATCTACTTGGACTTAGCCTATGATAGAAGGATATCAAAGTCAAAGCATAGGTCTGTAGATAATAGACTGCTTGAGGTAGAATGAGGTAAAATGTTTGAGTTAGCATGCATTTATTTAACTTCTCTGACGTCAACAAATTCATAATGCACAAATGGCATCTTGAGGATGAGAACCCAAACATGATGACAATAGTGTATCACTCGATAATGAAGTGCTTACTATTGAAGAATATAATATTTGAGACTACAAACTAAGACCCAAGAAGTGATGGAAAAAATTATCAAGAATCAATGTCCTAAATGTTTATGACTTCCATGATCTTCATGACACATCCCGACAACATCAATCCTAGATTATTGTCACATGATCTAGTAATACTCGTGCAAGACATAAAAATAGCATCAACAATTACCAATGTGAATAAACTGAAATTGCCCAGTTGTTAAGTGATTCTTAAAGTAAAACCAAACTAACTCTAGGAATGATAGCAATACTTAAAGAAAACTAAGGCCTAGTTCATATAAACGAAACATTTGAAGGCATGGCTTATCCCATTGAGAAATATGGCATTAGAGACCTTCACTATGATCAAGGATACAATGCATAAACGGATGGCTCAATGGAAATTTTATGTAATTAGATGATTAAAAAAAAAACAGCTCAGAAAAATTTAATAAGGCATTCCAAGCCAAATACACTTATGATATAACGTACAAACATCAAATTGATTTAATCCATGAGAAGTTAAATGTTAGTAGTTTTCCTTTAAGTCATGTAATGTTGGAGAATCCTTTTCAACTTGCATTCATGTTCATTTGACCTTTCACCATGGAGTATTTCTTTTATCATTGATTGTGATTCATTGATTCATTAAACTGAGTTTAATATTAGTGATGAATTGACTAATTTAATACTACTACTTTTTAAATTATTGAGAATAAAAGTATAATTTAGAAATCTAAACAAACCGTACTAATTTAATACTACTAGCACATAACAATGCATGCTATAATGGAAAGCATGGCGATCTGCAAGCTAAGCACGGAGGATCAAAATAGTTTGCGCTATTTGAAAATAGTTTGCGCTATTTGAGCTATATATATATATATATATATATATATGGATAAGATTGTACAGGCTAAATTAAGATCATAATAATAAATATCCTTCATCCCAACAACAACAAGCCATTATCATGGGAAGCTTGCTAATTATTAATTCATTTGAAGTGTAGCAAATCATTTCTAATACTCTCTAACCAAGTGTTTTTAGGTATATCATTGCATTTCTTAACATAGGCCAAATTGCCCAGATCTAATACATATACTCTCCTAACCATTCCATCAGAAGACCGACGTTTATATGATCAAATCATATAAGGAGACTCTTTCTAATCTTATTTTCCACAAGGGCAACTCCAACCTCTTTATGTATATACTCGTTTCACATTCTATCTCTAAGTGTAAAGCCACTCATCAAACTAAGCATCCTCATCTCTACAACACTTAACTTGATTTTATACTTCTCTTTTAATGTCCAATATTTTGCGTCATAAAGCATTGTAGTTCTCTCCATCATCTTATAAAAATTTCCCTTAAGTTGGAGGGGTAATTGTTCTATCACAGAATAGACATGACACATTCCTCCACTTCAATCATCCAACTATTATTCTGATAATAATATCCCCATCTATTTAACAATTACTTTGAACAATATACCTGGGATATCTAAAACATTCACACTTTTTAATGACTTGATCACCCAATGTCACAATCCAACTACTTGATCTATTATTACTAAAATTACACTCCATATATTCGGTTTTAGATTTACCCAAAGGAAAATGCACTCTAAGGTTGAATTCCATAATTCAAGTTTTCATTTGACTCACTCATTAATCTTATCAAGAAGAAGAATATCATCAGCTCTAATAAGTAGTCTATGTCATTAAGATTGTAATTTATGAAGTCAAAAATATCCCAAACATTTTCACTTAGTGTTCTTCACTAAAATCAACATTATTATCACTTTCTTTACTCTCTCATTCTCAGTTGAACATATAAGTGTGTGTGAGCAATATTGATTGTGAGTGCAGAATGCAGGTGGATATGGAAGAGTCCATGCAATTATAACATTCAATTCAATTTGTTTAAGATTTATGTATAGAGACGTAATACAATAAGATGTATTTTATATATCAAATTTATAAATTAAAATTTTAAATCACATAAACCATAATTTTTTAGGCATATGCCTCTCACAAATTGTGCATAAACACACCTCACTTTGGAGGCATACACCTTATCAAGTGCAGGTGAGGCATAAGTCTCATGGCATTTTCTTTTTCAAATTAAGCTGAGGTGGGCTTAAGCCCCACCAAGATATATAACTCATCAGACTAAGATGAGGACAAACATCATGGCATTTTATTAAAATTGTGATGAGGTGGGCCTTCAGGCACGCCTCTTATTATCTAAATTTAAACAGTGGTCTACATAAGCTTTAATAGGCAATGGGGTAGGGAATTTTAATAATTCCAAAAGTCTTTCTATCCATAACACCTCACAAGTCATGTGCAACAAACTAAAATTTGACTTTCAAAACTACTTATAACACCACTTTTATTTTTTTCCCTAAGTAATTAGGTTACCTCCCAACAAGATATGGTATGCAAAGGTAGTTCTTATATCATTGATATATCTTACCGAATCCACATTTGTATAAGTTTTCACCCAAACATAATTTTTTTTAACAAGAGTCATTTTCGTGGAGTCCCTATAAGGCATTTAAACATACAAAACTTGGCTTCAAGGTGGATGGGTATAGATGAATGCATACATTAGCTTATTGTACTTCAACATAACCTACTAAGTAGACCAAATTTTTGAGTAATCTTAATAACATTATGGTTTAACAACATGTTTTAATTTTAAATTGGGCACGATTAGAGTTTATGCAACTTTAAAACTATGGCGGGTTCGAAGAGAAGGACTGCAACCTATGATTAAGGTGATAAATAAGAAAATGACAACAATTTAGAGATCATTTTTTTCATCTCAAATATTATTAAAAAGTAAAAAAAAAAAAAAGAATAGAAAAGACAAAAATTGATAAGTTTTTATTATTGCATTAACATAAAAAAAAACTATGTGGTTTATACAAAATTTTCTACAAGTCATCTTGGAAAGTGAAGCAATAATAGGAAAAAACAGGGTTGAAGCTAATGGTAGTCCTTCATGAGAATTTGAAGTGCCATGCATGAATATATGGGTCATAGAAGAGAAGATTTTAATTGGTTGTTGTACGTTTGTGAATTTGGGAAGCTTTGGCAAGGAGCAGGGCCACATCGACATACAAGCAAAGCCTACTTTTTTGGTAGTAGGCATGTTATTCAATAAATAACTAATAATCATATCTTTCTACAATATGTAAATTCATAGGCAAAATATTGGTCGAATTAGAATAATACATAGGCAAAAAAATAAAAGAAATTAAAATTTACCAAATGAAAATTGTCAATATCAATTTTAGACATGAGTTCTTCATTTGACAGCATTAAGTTGCCCTGAAAATAGAATCATTCAATTAAAATACTTGTTAAGAAAATACAATTATCAATAAATTATTGATAACATAGAGCCTATGCACAAAACCTACACTGAATTGAATAAGATGGAAGAGGTAGCTAGCTCAAGAAAGCATTAATATAATCCTTATATTATTAAAACACAAAGATAGTACAAATAAACTAAGTAGCTAATAGTTTAAAATTTTAAATTTATAAAAAAAAAGTAGCTGGCAGCTTAAGTTAACAAAAATCTATTTTAAAGTAATGTCATATGCAAGATAAACCATTTCCGATTAATTTAATGATATGGTGATGGTTTAAAAACAAAAAGATGAAAGAGAAATAAGATGAGTACAATTAGATGAATGCATAATATTGTTAAATAAAATCATTTGAAGGGACATAACATTATGCTCTCTATAAAGGAAAATCAATTGGATCAAACAAGATAATGTTATTGTAAGAAACTTAATTGGAAAATGAAGGGAGACTTGATTTGTTATCTCATGTCTATTTTTTTTGTGGAAACAAACCAATTTCCTATAAAAATATATTAGTTAACAACATAGCATAGAAAGATTAAACATTTATGAATAAATGAATTATTAAAATTTACCTTTAAAGGAGTAAGATAAAAATTTACCTCATTGGGCTCCAGAAAAGTTTCTGAAAATTCTCTTCCATCATGTGGACTAATAATAATCTGTTTTTTATTAAAAAAATAAATAATATTGAGCAATCTATGCTAATAATATAATGAGCAATATGTAGAATAAAAAATTTACCTCATTTATGAATAAATGAAATATAAAAATAAACCAAAAGAAACAAAAAATTTTAAAAATATAAAAAGAAAACACAAAGTTATCTAAAAAACTTTACCTCATTATCTAATTCATTTTGACTTGAAAGTCTGCATGTGGTAAAGAAATAGATTAATTAAAAAATTGAACAGATAAATCATCAAGAACCAATCAGATACAAAAGTGAAAATTTTATTAGAGATTTGGGGATATAAGCAACAGATGATAAATTATGTATGCGCGATCCCAATTAGTGTGTCAATGATCAAATCAATTTACATATAGAAGTTGAACGTATAGACAAGATTCATCGTCCTTCTTAGAAATATATAGCACAAATGTGAATAATACTTCATTCTTTAATAGTACCTTGGATAAGTTGTTCTTCTCAATAGACGTTCAAAAGAAATGAATTCTCTACCCTTATAATCTTTCGAATAATCCAACGTTGTTGTTGGTAAGGGAGATTCTGATTGTATCTTTAAAAGAGTAAGATGATGATCCTCATTGGACTCCAGAATAGTTCCTGAAAATTCTCTTCCATCATGTAGACTGACATTAATCTGTTTTTTATTCAAAAATAAACAATATTGAGCAATCGATGTTAATAATATAATGAGCAATATGTAATGAAATATAAGGAATCAAGCATCCTTAAATACTAGAATATAATTACTAGTTGAAAACTAAATATTGTTATGTAGTGTAAAATTTAAGATCAAACATTGAACATCAAAGAGAGACAATATTTAACAATCTTGTGTTACAGAAACAAGGAACAATACTGATCCATCATCAAAAAATTATCTCGATCGGGCACGAATCTCGATGCAAAATCAAGTTGAAAACTTCTAAAATTAAAATTAGGAGCATCTGAACTCCATTTTCAGCAAACTTACAGTCAAACTGAGCGTCTCGGAAATACGAACCCAACGATACCAAATTCGACCCAATCCGAGCCCAAATGGGTCCAAATCAAGGACCCGAAGAGCTGTTGGAAGGTTCAAACTAGAATTTGAATTACCAAACGGTTTCCAAACATAACAAGCTTATAGTCAAATCGATTGGCTCGACGAGACGAATCCAACGAATCCAAGATCATTGAATTCCGACATCACTAAGATGTTCAAATGTCCATCAAACGGTTCATGATCAAGTGATTCAACATCGGCCGTCCATCCAACCACTCCCAACTTTCCCTTGATCCTCCGCCTATTTACGAGTCATGCCATTCCCAAAATCTATAAATAGAGCTCCCTCTCCTCTTGAGAGGGGACCCATAAGCCTAAGGTAAAAAGAGAGAGATCGGAGATCGCTCTTGCTTCCTAGCCTCCTCGACCACTGCCGGAGTTTCGCCGGACCACCGCCGGAGTTCCAACGAACCACCGCTGCTCCACCAACGCCGGACGTCTGCAAGACCACCCCCTAACGCCATTGCTCCACCGGACCACCACCTGACGCCTTGTGCTCAACCAGACCACCATCTGACGCCATGTGCTCCGCCGGACCACCACCTGATGCCCTATGCTCTGCCAGATCACCACTGGAGGCCCTCACCTCCACCGGACCACCGCTTGAGGCCCTACACTTTACCAAGCCACCTCCTAAGGCTCAGACTTCTAATGAACCGTCATTTGAGGCATTTTGCTCCATCAAAACATCACCTGAGGCCTGGACTTTCGCCGGACGACTAATTGAGACCTTGATCTCCACCAGGCCACCACTTGATGCCCAGAATTCTCCCAGAATACTGCCGACCTCCATCACCAAACAACGGTCTTTCTGACTCCGGTCTCCTGTCAACTACGGTCCTTCTGACCTCCATCGCCTATTATGGTCCTTTCGACCTCTATCAACAAACAACGGTATTTCTGACCTTGGTATCCTGTTGACTACGATCCTTCCGACCTCCGTCGCCTATTATGGTCCTTACAACCTCTATCAACAGATAACGGTCTTTCTGACTCCGGTCTTCTGCTGACTGCGATCCTTCTGACCTCCTTCGCCTACTATGATGCATCCGACCTCCATCACTAGACAACAGTCTTTCTGACCCCGGTCTCCTGCCGACTACAATCCTTCCGACCTCCGTCGCCTATTATGGTCCTTCCAACCTCTATCAACAGACAACGGTCTTTCTGACCCCTGTCTCCTGCCGACTACGGTCCTTCTAACCTCCGTCGCCTATTATGGTTTTTCCGACCTCTATAAACAATTAACGGTCTTTTTGACCACGGTCTCCTACTGACTACAGTCCTTCCGACCTCCGTCGCCTACTATGGTGCATTCGACCTCCATCACTAGACAACTTTCTTTCTGACCCCGGTCTCCTGCCAATTACGGTCCTTCCGAACTCTGTCGCATATTATGGTCCTTCCGACCTTTATCAACAGACAACGGTCTTTCTGACCCATGTCTCCTGTCGACTGCGATCCTTTCGACCTTTGTCGCCTATTATGGTCCTTCCAAACTCGATCAACATATAACAGTCTTTCTGACCCCAGTCTCCTGCTAACTACGGCCCTTCCAACCTCCGTCGCATACCATGGTGCATCCGACCTCCATCACTAGACAAAAGTCTTTCTAACCCCAGTCTCCTTCCGACTATGATCCTTTCGACCTCCGTCGCCTACTATGGTCCTTCCGACCTCTATTAACAGACAACGGTCTTTTTGACCCCTGTCTCCTGCCGACTACGGTCCTTCCGACCTTTGTCGCCTATTATGGTCCTTCCGACCTCTATCAATAGACAACGGTTTTTTTGACCCCTGTCTCTTGCTGACTACGGTCATCCTAACCTCCATCGCCTATTATGGTCCTTCCGACATCTATCAACAGACAACGGTTTTTCTCACCCCGGTCTCCTACTGACTACAGTCCTTCCGGCCTCTGTCACCTACTATGGTGCATCCGACCTCCATCACTACATAACGATCTTTGTGACCCCGGTCTCTTGCCGACTACTGTCCTTCCGACTTCCGTAGCCTATTATGGTCCTTCCGACCTCTATTAACATACAACGGTTTTTATGACCCCTGTCTCCTACCGACTACGGTCCTTCTGACCTCGGTAGCCTATTATGGTCCTTCCGACCTCTATCAAGAGATAATGATCTTTCTACCCCCGGTCTCCTGCTTATTACGGTCCTTCCGACCTCCATCGCCTACTATGGTGCATCCGACCTCCATCACTAGATAACAATCTTTCTGACCCCGGTCTCCAACCGACCATGGTCCTTCCGACTTCCGTCGCCTACTATGGTCCTTCTGACCTCTATGAATAAACAACGGTCTTTCTGACCCCTGTCTCCTGTCGACTACGGTCCTTCCGACCTCCTTCACCTATTATGGTCCTTCCAACCTCTATTAACAGATAACGGTCTTTCTGACCCCGGTCTCCTGCTGACTATGGTCTTTCCGACCTCTGTTGCCTACTATGGTGCATTCGACCTCCATCACTAGACAACGATCTTTCTGACCCCGGTCTCCTATTGAATACGGTTTATCCGACCTCCGTTGCCTATTATGGTCCTTCCGACCTCTATCAACAGACAACAGTCTTTCTAACCCCTGTCTATTGCTGACTACGGTCCTTCCGATCTCCATCACCTATTATGGTCCTTCCGACCTCTATCAACAGACAATGGTCTTTCTGACCCCGGTCTCCTGCCGACTACAGTCCTTCCACCCTTCGTCACCTACTATGGTGCATCCTACCTCCATCACTAAACAACGGTCTTTCTGACCCCGGTCTCCTGCCGAATACGATCCTTCTAACCTTCGTCGCCTACTATGGTCCTTCCAACCTCTATCAACAGACAACGGTCTCTCTGACCCCTATCTCCTGCCGACTACGGTCCTTCCGACCTCCTTCGCCTATTATGGTCTTTCCAACCTCTATCAACAGACAACGATCTTTCTGACCCCAGACTCCTTCTAACTACGGTCCTTCTGATCTCCGTCGCCTACTACGGTCCTTCCAACCTCTATCAATAGGCAACGGTCTTTCTGACCCCGGTCTCCCACCGACTACGGTCCTTCTGACCTTCATCGCCTACTATGGTCCTTCTGACCTCCATCACCAAACAACGGTCTTTCCGACCTCCATCCTATCGACTATGGTTGTGCCGACACAACAAACATACCTATTGTAACTCCGAACATGTAATGCACTCTATATGATGTACATTTGTGACATTAAGTAAAGGCCTTCTCCCATGGAAAGGTAATTTGTAATCAACTGCAAATACTAGTGGATTCATTCAAGTTGGGCCAGGCCCCGTAGTTTTTCCCATTGTCTATGGGAAACTGATTCCCAACTAGGGGCAAATTTTTTATCCAACCTCAAAAGGTCGTTCATTTCAACTTCCTAACTTCAGCTATTGCTAAATCATTTTTCTGGGATTCATATCTGGACTAGGGGCAACCTTGAGTCCAACTATGATCAAGAAGATCCCTCCAATATTTACAACATCAAGATGATATTTCAAAAAAATTTGAGCAAATGCAAGGATACTTTCAATCAATTATAAGCTTTATAGAGTCCCTTACGAGACTTCTACTCTTAGGGCAAGGTCTTAATATCAATCTCAAAAAAGCAGTAATGACCTAAAAATATACCATTATTTACCTTTTATTCGGGATACATGGGGCGTTCGCCCCCTCCCAATCAAGAAAAAATAAATCCCAAGGGGATTCAATTTGACCTCTTCCACACAGGTTATCATCAAGCAAAAATTCTGACATACAACCTCGGATAGGTCCTACATCCTTGATGGATTCTCTCGGCCTCTTCCACACAGGTTAACGTCATCGAACAAAGGCTCTTACATACAACCTTGGATAGGTCATACATCCTTAGTGGATTCTCTCGACCTCTTCCACACATGTTAATGTCACCGAGCAAAGACTCTGACATACAACCTCGGATGGGTCTTACATCTTTAGTGGATTCTCTCAACCTCTTCCACACAGGTTAACGTCATTGAGCACGGCTCTAGCATACAACCTCGGATAGGTCCAACATCCTTGGTGGATTCTCTTGACCTCTTCCACACAGGTTAACGTCATCGAGCAAAGGCTCTGACATACAACCTCGGATAGGTCCTACATCCTTAGTGGATTCTCTTGACCTCTTCCATATATGTTAACATCATCGAGCAAAGGCTCTGACATACAACCTTGGATAGGTCTCACATCCTTGATGGATTCTCTCGTTCTCTTCCACACAGGTTAACATCATCGAGATAAGGCTTTGACATACAACCTCGAATAGGTCTTACATCAATGGTGGATTCTCTCGACCTCTTCCACACAGGTTAACATCATCGAGCACGGCTCTGGCATACAACCTCAGATAGGTCCAACATCCTTGGTGGATTTTCTCGACCTCTTCCACACAGGTTAACGTCATCGAGCAAAGGCTCTGACATATAACCTCGGATAGGTCTTACATCCTTGGTGGATTCTCTCTACCTCTTCCATACATGTTAACGTCGTCGAGAAAAGTGTTGGTGAAATTTTGAAAACATATTTTAAGAATATTAGTTTTCTTTGGGACTTAAAATTGAATTCTAAAATCGAATTGTCTCGTTAGAAAAAGTATATCACCTCGAGAGGTGAACATCCTTAGTGGATTCTCTCAACCTCTTTCATACATGTTAACGTAATCGAGTAAAGGCTCTAACATACAACCACGGATAGGTCTCAAATCCTCTATGGATTCTCTCATTCTCTTCCACACAGGTTAACATCATTGGGCAAAAGCTCTAACATACAACCTCGGATAGGTCTTACATCATTGGTGGATCTAATATAGGTTAACATTATCGAGCAAAGGCTCTGACAAATAACTTCGAATAGATTATACATCCTTGGTTAACGTCACCAGAATACCATCAATGGACTTCCATCGGACTACTCCACAAAGTTAAATTTCTACATGATGTTGAATTTCCTCATGTCACTAAACTTTTGCCTTGCAGGACTTTCAACGGAATTCTACCCGATGTCGGACTTATGCCTGCAGTCGGTCTACTACATGTCATCATACTTATACCTGTCGATGAACCTTCATCGGTCTTCTACCCGACACTATACTTATATCAGACGTCAGACTTCTGCATGCCATCGGACTAATACCCGTCGCCGTATATTTGTCTGTCGATGGACTTTCGTCGGTCTTCCACCCGACTCAGTGCTTCTACCCTACGCCGAACTTCTACCTGCCATCAGACTAATACCCATCGTCGGACTTGTGTCCATCAATAGACTTTCGGCGGTCTTTTACCCGACGTTATACTTCTACCCGATGTTGTACTTCTACCCGACGTCGGACTTCTTCCAGCCGTCAGACTAATACCCGTCATCGGACTTCTGTCCGTCGATGGACTTTCATCGATCTTCTACCCGACTCAGTGCTTCTACTCGACGCCAGACTTCTACCTGCCGTCGGACTAATACCCGTCGTCGGACTTGTGTCTGTCAATGGACTTTCGTCAGTCTACTACCCGACATTGTACTTCTATCCGACGTCGGACTTCTACCTGCCTTTGGACTACTATCTGTTGTCGGACTATTGCCCGTCGATGGACTTTCGTCGGTCTTCTACCCGACTCAGTGCTTCTACCCGACGTAGGACTTATTCCTGCCGTCAGACTAATACCTGTCGTCGGACTTCTGTATGTCGATGGACTTTCGTCGGTCTTTTACCCGACTCAGTACTTCTACCCGACGCCAGACTTCTTCCTGTCGTCGAACTAATACCCGTGGTCAGACTTATGTCCGTCGATAGACTTTTATCGGTCTTCTACCCGACTCAGTGCTTCTACTCGACACCGGACTTCTTCCTTACGTCGGACTAATACCCATTGTCGGACTTCTATCCGTCGATGGACTTTCGTCGGACTTCTACCCGACTCAGTGCTTCTACTCGATGCCAAATTTCCACCCTTCGTCGAATTTATGCTCATCATTTAAACCTCCCTCCTTACAACAGTCTCGCTAACCTCCATCGTCAACCGACTAACATCGGACATCCACAGGATCTCTTGAAGAACAATGAGTGGACTCTTACTCAGTGAGGGACCCTGGGCTAGCACGAGGGATACCACCCGTACATACGTAGGGGAAGGCCTCAGCTTGAGAAGAAGAAGAAATCTCCTTCTTGCAGAGAGGGGCCCTAGGCCTGCACAGAGGATGCCGCCTGTACAGGGCCAGGGGGAAGGCCTCAAATGAAAGAAGGGAATAAGGGAGGTGGTTCGGACTCCAGTCTAGGGAGGGGCCCTACTGTTGGACAATGGAGTCCAATTGTCCAAGGGCAAGAAAAATCCTCCCATATAGCAAGAGCACTGAAGAGAAAGGAAGGAAACTCCTTCTCGCAAAGAGGGGCCCTGCTGTTGGACAATGGGTATCCATTGTCCAAGGGCAGAGGAAGGCCTCTAATTAGAAAAGAGACGAGGAGAAAGAGGTGCAAAGATTTCATATCCCCTAGGGGGTATTTATAGGCGAGAGAGGAAAGTTGGGGGAGTTATCATAAAAAATAAAAAAATAAAAAAATAAACAAAAAAAAATTTATGAGCCTAAACTGCCAGCCGCGGCTCAAACCGCAACCGGCGAGCGGCTGGAGCCTGTGAGCGGTGCGGAACCGCCAGGCAGCGCGGGCAGGTTTCGAAGCGCATGCGGGTGCGCGAGCAGCCGGGCAGCGCGCTGCGGAGCCAGCGGAGGCGACGACGGCCGGCGGCTGAACCATCCTGACCAGTTTTCGAGTCCGATTTTTGCCCCGGAAAGGTCAAATCAGACATTTTTGGGGTCCCCGTAACCATTTTTTGATGTCCCGGACTCAATTTTTGTAATTTTAAAGCCGTTCGGGAACTCTACGACCAAGTTTGAAGTATTTCCAAGTTTCGAATCACACAAAAATTTTCCCAACTGCTATCGGACTTCTAAAACTTCGATGTCCGAAAATAGGGGGCAACTGATACGTCATCAAAAAATTATCTTGATCGGGCACGAATCTTGATGCAAAATCAAGTTGGAAACTTCCGAAATTAAAATTAGGAGCATTTGAACTCCAATTTTAGCAAACTTATAGTCGAACTGAGCACCTCGGAAATACGAACCCAACGACACCAAATCAGGGACCTGAAGTGTTGTTGGAAGGTTCAAGCCACAATTTGGATTACCAAAACAGTTTTAAAACAAAACAAGCTTATAGTCAAATAGAGCGGCTCGACGATACGAATCCAACGAGCCCAATATCATTGAATTATGACATCACTAAGACATTCAATTGTCCATCAAACAGTTCATGATCAAGGGATTCAACATCGGCCGTCCATCCAACCACTCCCAACTTGCCCTTGACCCTCCACCTATTTACGAGCCATGTCATTCCCAAAATCTATAAATAGATCTCCCTCTCCTCTTGAGAGGGGACCCCTAAGCCTAAGGACAAAAGAGATAGATTAGAGATCGCTCTTGCTTCCTAACCTCCTCGACCACCCCCGGGGTTCTGACAAACCACCGCTGCTCAACAAATGTCGGACGTTTGCCGGACCTCCCCTTAACGTCGTTGCTCCGCCAGACCACAACCTGACGCCTTGTGCTCCGCCGGACCACCATATGACGCCATGTGCTCCACCGGACCACTACATGACGCCCTGTGCTCCGTCGGAACACCACAGAAGGCCCTCACCTCCACCGGATCACCGCTTGAAGCTCTGCGCTTTACTAAGCCACCACCTAAGGCTCAAAATTCCACCGAACTGTCATTTGAGGCCGTGTGCTCCATCAAAACATCCGGACGACTAATTGAGACCTTGAGCTCCACCAAGCCACCACTTGATGCCCAGAATTCTCCCAGAATGCTACCGACCTCCATCACCATACAATGGTCTTTATGACCTCGGTCTCTTGCAGACTACGGTCCTTTCGACCTCCACCGCCTATTATGTTCCTTCCGACCTCTATCAACAGATAACAATATTTCTGACCCCGGTCTCCTGCTGACTACGGTCCTTCCGACCTCCGTCGCCTACTAAGGTGCATCATACATCAATTACTAAACAACGATCTTTTTAAACCCGATCTCCTACCGACTATGGTCCTTCTGACCTCCATCGCCTACTATGGTCCTTCTGACCTCTATCAATAGACAACGATCTTTCTGACCCCATGTCTCCTGTCGACTACGGTCCTTCTGACCTCCGTCACCTATTATGGTCCTTCCGACCTCTATCAACAGATAACGCTCTTACTGACCCCGGTCTCCTGCTAACTATGGTCCTTCCGACCTCCGTCGCCTACTATGGTGCATCCAACCTCTATCACTAGACAACGGTCTTTCTGACCCCGGTCTCCTGCCGACTACGGTCCTTCCTACCTCCATCGCCTATTATGGTCCTTCCGACCTCTATCAACAGACAATGGTCTTTCTAACCCCTTTCTCCTGTCGACTACGGGCCTTTTGACCTCCGTCGCCTATTATGGTCCTTCCGACCTCTATCAATAGCTAACGAACTTTCTGACCCCGGTCTCCTACTTACTAAGGTCCTTCTGACCTACGTCGCCTACTATGATGCATCCGACCTCCATCACTAGACAACAGTCGTTCTGATCCCGGTCTCCTACCGACTATGGTCCTTCCGACCTCTATCGCCTGTTTTGGTCCTTCCCACCTCTATCAACAGACAACAGTATTTTTGACCCCTATGTCCTGCCGACTACGGTCCTTCTGCCCTCTGTCGCCTATTACGGTTCTTCCGACCTCTATCAATAGATAACGGTCTTTCTAACCCCGGTCTCCTGCTGACTACGGTCCTTCCGACCTCCGTCGCTTACTATGGTGCATCCGACCTCCATCACTAGACAACGGTCTTTCTGACCCCGGTCTCCTGCCGACTACTGTCCTTTCAACCTCTGTCACCTACTATGGCGCTTTCGAACTCTATCAACAGACAACGGTCTTACTGACCTCTGTCTCCTGCTAACTATGATCCTTCCGACCTCCGTCACGTATTATGGTCCTTCCAACCTCTATCAATAGACAATGGTCTTTCTGATCCCTGTCTCCTGCCGACTACGGTCCTTCCGACCTCTGTCTCCTATTATGGTCTTTCTGACCTCTATCAATAATTAACGGTCTTTCTGACCCCGGTCTCCTGCTGACTACGGTCCTTCCGACCTCTGTCACCTACTATGGTGCATCCGATCTCGATCACTAGACAACGATCTTTCTGACCCCGGTCTCATGCCTACTACGGTCCTTCCGACCTCCGTCGCCTATTATGGTCCTTTCGACCCCTATCAACAGACAACAGTCTTTCTTACCCCTGTCTCATGCTGACTACGGTCCTTCCGACCTCCGTCACTTATTATGGTCCTTCCAACCTCTATCAACAGATTACGGTCTTTCTGACCCCAGTTTCCTGCTGACTACGGTCCTTCCGACCTCCGTCGCCTACTATGTTGCGTCAGACCTCCATTACTAGACAACGGTCTTTCTAACCCCGCTCTCCTACCGACTACGGTCCTTCCGACCTCCGTCGCCTACTAAGGTCCTTCCGACCTCTATCAACAGACAACGATCGTTCTGACCCCTGTCTCCTGCCGACTACGATCCTTCCGACCTTCGTCGCCTATTATGGTTCTTCAGACCTCTATCAACAGATAACGGTCTTTCTGACCCCGGTCTCCTGCTGACTATGGTCCTTCCGACCTCCGGCGCCTAGTATGGTGCATCCGACCTCCATCACTAGACAATGGTCTTCTGACCTCGGTCTCCTGCCGACTACGGTCCTTCCAACCTCCATCGCCTACTATGGTCCTTCCGACCCTATCAATAGACAACGGCCTTTCTAACCCCTGTCTCCTGCCGACTACGGTCCTTCCGATCTCCGTCGCCTATTATGGTCCTTCCGACCTCTATCAATAGACAACGATCTTTCTGACCACGGTCTCCTATCGACTACGGTCCTTCCGACCTTCGTCACCTACTATGATGCATCCGACCTCCATCACTAGACAACAGTCTTTCTGACCCCGGTCTCCTTCCAACTACGGTCCTTCCGACCTCCGTCGCCTACTATGGTCCTTCCGACCTCTCTCTCATCGAGCACAGCAGGTATTCCCGTTCATCTTGCTATCACCGAACACAGCAGCCGCTCATCTCCCTCTCGGCGAATAGAGCAGGCCCTAATCTCCCTCTCGGTCTCGACAAATGCAACTCATCCATCTTCCTCTCACCGAAACCATCAACCCAACAGTCCAAGGTAAACTTTCGCTTTCTTCATTCCAATCTTCTTCTACGGTGGTATATAGGAACTTACCTCTCACTAATGAGTTGCAAATCCTCTTAAGAGGTCTTCTAAGGTTCTGGATGCTTTCATAAATGAAATAATGTATATGATTTGGGATTTTGTATGTTTTGAAGAGTACGACATGTTTTTGTGCTCACTATTTCTGCAGTTGAATGAGCAGCATTGACGAAGTGGCTTAACAATAATGCATTTTGCATTTCAATGAGGCCTAAGTTGATTTGCCCAATCTATTATTCTTTTCATTTATTAAATTAGTATCTATGTTTTTTTACTGGTTTTTTATTCACTAATCTTCTTCTCGTTTATTACTTTAGTATGTGTATGGAAATCGGTTAATTGGTTAAATGATTATGTTGGTCCATTTTATTTGTTCTAATTGGATCAGTAGCTGAATGCATGTGTTAATATTTTTTTAAAAAATTTCGTGATTATCTTGCTGAACTAATATTCATACATTTATTATGTACATGATAATCCCTATGCTATTGAATCTCTAGATGAGAAAATAAAGAGAATGTGGTCCACCTGCAACATGGGATTTCAATAGCACTTTACTCTATTGTGACATATGTATAGGAGAAATTGAATTGGGTAATAGACCTACCACTCATTTCAATAAGGAGGGTTAGACAAACATTATGAAAAAAATTTAATGCCCGGACTGGAAGATCATATGATCGTACACAACTAAAGAATAAGTGGGATCAGTTTAAGAAGGATTGGAAGTTGTGGAAAGACCTATTACGTGGGGAGACTTGATTAGGGTGGAATCCAATAAAACAAACCATAGATGCTTCTAATGAATGGTGGAATGATAAACTACAGGTATTACTAATTAATTAAAAAAATACATTTTCTATTCTGAAAGCGCCGTTACAAAACGAGATAATAGAGCCGGGGAATCAAACGAGATAGACAATATTAGTTTATATGTTTGTACTAGTTTCGTTGGCAATAACATAATCTTCAAGTTCCAATTTGAAGCATGAAAATAATGCCTGTAACGCAGGGAAAGATTACGTACAATAACCCATCCAGAAATGTTAATAACAGAGATTATTCTAGACTTCATATATTTCTATTCGTATGCTGTCAATTGGAAAACAACGAATTTTTCCAAACTTTGGAGATTACCTCTTCGCATGCTGCCTATTGGGAAAAAAAATTAAATTATTCAAATTAATCCTCTCGATGCTCTCTAACTTTTAATGGCTTTAAAACAGATGTATTTACCTTGTCACCAGAATCGTCCTTCTTCACCATCATAGCAGCAATCAACCGGTTTGTCAAGGTGATAGCCATTGAAGAAGGGACGATGGTCTGGGTAATTAGAGGGCAAATTTGTCTTTTGTGGTTAGAGTAGTAGAGGTTTTAGTATTGTGGAAGCATTAAGAAAAATGTAACCAAACTGATATCACATTTCCGAAATAATTTTTTTTAGAACATCGTTTCTTCAGTAACGGCTTTTCGACCTCCTTATGAAAAAGATGAACAGGAATCAGATGAGGCCTTAGTCTTGTAGTTGCTGCAGTAGCAAAGACAGTTTAAAATAAAATGACATGGGACTATTAAGAAGAAGGAGAATAGTATTTTTGTGGAATGAAATAGGTATGCAACAATTGACATGAGAAGAATTGATTAGGGAGCAAAATAAAAACGAGAGAGAGAGAGAGAGAGAGAGAGAGAGAGAGAGAGAGAGAGAGAGAGAGAGAGAAGATTTTTTCTTAACCAACCAAACTCAAACATCTTTCCAAAATACTTTGAACAATTGATTATTCTTGAAATCGTAGGAATAGTGCAAAAAGCTAACCTTGCTTCTAGAATCCATAGAAAAACGAGTACAAGCACGGGTCAAGATTGTGCCATCGGAATCTATGATGATCCCAGATCCTCCAATTCCTACTAGCAACGAGGAAAAATGAATATAAGATTGAAAATATGTTACAAATTGGAGAGCTTCGGTCATGAGAATGTATGTACGTACCCTTTTCATGAGAGACATAGACAACGGCAGGGCAAACTTTTTTTGTAGCAAATTTAATCAAGTCATTCGTGTGTTCCCCAAATGGGCTAGAGAATTCAGGGACATCTAGAGACACAGATGGAATTAAAAAGAGATATAGACAATAAGGAAAAAAACAAATCTTTTGACAGGAAAATCTTATCGAACTTTTGCAGGTCTCTGAGAATCCGTAACGCTCGAATTCGCACAAGGAGGTGGACTTGCATCTCAAATCTCCGTAATAAAGTTCAAAAAAGCCACGGAGAAAAGGAGTTAGACCTCTTCGCAAGTTCATATCGCAGCACGTAGCACAAATTCTCGAATTCGATTAAATGCAGTGCAAAATCACAACACTTTGACTTCTAGGACCGGGGAAAAAAGAATCGGCAGAACAAGGGAGAGAAGGAGCGGATATATAGAGAAGAAAAAGGGAGATAAAGAGCCGCAGAGTAACAACAACGCGTACGATTTAAGGATTTTAATAAATCCTAGAGTTAAATTTAGTAAATCCTATATATACAATTAAATTGTGGGAACGGAGAACCGCTTGACAAGGCAACGATTAAATTTTATTAACTTCTCTAAAATTATTGAGATTGTTATTCCACAATCTCTAATTGAGTACATAATCAAAATTTAATGCAACTTCAATATATGGCAACCAGCTAATACAGAAGCAATCACAATGAAATTTAATTAGAAGCCAAACAAAGGTAGAAAACCAAGTGAGTCCCTCATGTAATTAGCTACCTCGAAGTGCTCAATGCATTATTAATAAATAATTAATGAAGATGACTTCAATTTTAACTTAATGAAATTGCAGTCTTAGACGAGCTTCTCAATAATTAAATGCATGTTAAGGTCCTCATCATTGATTTAAACTTCACCCAATTACACTACAGGAAAATCACTCATTACCGACAGAATTTTAGAGGCGGGAGCGGTTTGGCGGGCTCAGAGGCGGGAGCGGGCCACGGGCCTGGTTAGGTAGGCTCAGGGGTTGGCACGGGTTTGTCGCGGGCTTGAGGGATGGAAATTTTTTTAAAAATTTTTCGACGGCTTATTTCCGTTGGAAAGCCCGGAATTATTTTCATCCGAAAACGCCGCCGGAAATATTTTTCCTACTCAGATTTTACCGGTGATTATTTTTAAGCTTTGAAGGATATTATCTTTTGCATGAGTTTCCTTCCAAGCAAAATTCTTGCCTTTCGGCCTTTCATTTTAATTATTCAAATAAAATTCTAGCATTTCATTTTAGTTATAATAATTAATATATTTAGTTTTACATATTATTTTATTTTATATGCATTAATTACAAATATAACTATTTATCATCGGTGATTATTAAATTCAGATTTTCACTTACACGAATAAATTTTACATTAATATTTGGTGTTATTAAGTTAGTATTAGTTATTGTTTTTAAGATATTCGGTATTATTATTTGTTTATTCAGCAAACTACACTATTATTAATATCTCTTAAAATTAACAACTCTATTTTACTTTATCTTGAAATAAACAACTCAACCTCCATTTAATTAATTAAGCATATTCCTTCCTCTTATCTCTGCTTGTATATATATTTTACTTCCACTCTTTCCACGAATATATCACAAAAAGAAATAAATAGAGAAAATATTAAGAAGGAAGAGTTTTTTTTTTTTTTTAATGAGACTTCTAATCTTTTTAAAGTTATATTAAAATGTGAATTATGCTTAATAATATAGAAATAATATATACAATTGTATGATTAAAATTTTTTAGATCCACATCAATTGAAATTTTTTTTTGGGAAAAAAAATTGACTAAAAATAATAAAGAAATATTACAAGTATATGATTAAAATTGTTGCGGACTAGAAAATACGCGGCGATAGAGATTTAATTCTGCGTCTTAACGTTGTACGTATAACTAGCTCACACACAGAGAACACAAAATTTTTTACGTGGAAAACCCTTAAAAAGGGAAAAACCACGAGGCCTAGCCCAGTTGAAAATGATTCCACTAGACTTTGAGTTGGTTACAAAGGACTGAATCACCTCCAAGGGTGATCAGGTTACAATCAGTTACTTAAGTAAGACGTCAGGTCTTTGGCAGGACGTAGGAACTGAACGTCGGGTCCTGAGTAGGACGTCGGGTCTTCGGCAGGACGTAGGGACTGAGTGTCGGGCCTTGAACAGGACGTAGGGACTGAGTGTCGGGCCTTGAACACGACGTAGGGACCGAGTGTCGGGCCTTGAATAGGATGTCGGGTTTTCGGCAGAAGGTAGGGACTGAGTGTCGGGCCTTGAACAGGACGTCGGTTCTTTGGCAGGACGTCGGGACTGAGTGTCGGGCCTTGAACAGGACGTCGGTTCTTCGGCAGGACGTCGGGTCTTCAGTAGGACGTAGGGACTGGACGTCAGGCCTTAAGGTGGTGGTCCGGCGAGGTTCTGCGGTGGTCCGGCGAGGTTCCTGCGGTGATCCGGCGGTGGTCCGGCGAGGTTTCTGCGGTGGTCCGGCGGTGGTCCGGCGAGGTTCTGTGGTGGTCCGGCGAGGTTTCTGCGGTGGTCCGGCGGTGGTCCGGCGAGGTTCTGTGGTGGTCCGGCGGTGGTCCGGCGGCTGTCGAGGAGGAGCTCCTTCCTTCTCTTCTTCCTCTCTTCTCTTCTTCTCTCTCTTGCTTAGATGCTCTCTTGTGAAGAATGAGGGCTCTATTTATAGATTTTCTGGAGTGGCATGGTCCGTAAATAGGTGTGAGATCAAGGGCGAATAGGGAGTGGTCAAATGGACGGCCGATATTGAATCCTACGATCGTACACCGTTCGTTGGACATTTGGAGGCCTTAATGATGTCGGAATTTAGTGATCTTGGGCTCGTTGGATTCGTCTCGTCGAGCCCTTCAATTCGATTATAAGCTCGTCAAAATCGGAGTCCGTTTGAAAAAATAATCAAATCTTTATTAAAAATTTATCACCTTATTTATTATTTTTTCATATTTTAGGACTAATTTTAGGCCATAAGAAAAATATTTTTGTTCAAATCCTCCATTTGATATATAAATGGAAACTAATTTTGTGTAGGGTAATAATCGAGCCAAATCTTATTTCAAAAATCTATGAAAGATAATAAAAGTGGCCATATTTCTAACTTATAGCATCTTGGCTATGAAGAAAGCTATTAGAAGTGGACAGAGAGTGATCACACAGATTAAGTCTCATTGTTCAAGGTATGCTTCAAAGAGGAATGTGGATAATAAATGAGCCAAATCTTATGTACAAAACAAGGAAATAATACTAAACTTTATAAGCCAGCTATATTGGATAAATACAAGATATTTTTAAGTTTTTTATTTAAAGATGAAGTTTGATAACAACATACAAACTCTTTGAATTTGCACCCAATATTATATCATATAATCATTAAAAACTTCAACAAGAAAATGCATAGTAATCATGCTCGAACTAGCAATCAAGAGATGTGCATTCAGAAATGCAACCAAAAGATATACTAGAACTAAAAAAAAATATTTATATGTTTAAATAAATAGTATAAATGTTTATGTTATATAATATTAAAAAAAGTATCAATTCTATTAAATAAGAAAATTAAATATATTTTTCCTTCATTGAGACCACACGCATCAAATATTGGCGGCGTGGCATATAATATATAAAATAGGAAACTTTTTTTAGGGTTGAAGACTTGGTTTTTTTTGCAAAAAAACTGAAATGCCGAGTTGTGTCCACACAATTTAGGAGTGGAAAATGGAAGATTAGTTACAGCGATATTTTTATATAGTTGAATGCCATTCATCGTATATCATTATCATCTCTATCATCGAAAGCCATTCCAATTATTACCATCACATGTTTTGTATAAGCCTCCTCTTGGGTCATATGATATATTTGCCTTCACCTTTACATGTCCTCTAACATAGGGTACATCTCTCTCTTCCTCTCCAAATATTCTAGCTGGCTTTCACAATCCATTGTCGTAGTCCAACTATTGTTGGAAAATAATCAACAGTCCACCACTTCATTAGAAATCTCTTCAGAAAGGTAAGCATGAATTAAAAGAAACAACTCTTCTTGGTGATTACTATAAAATCAAATAGCTCATTTATTTGCACCTTATAACTGATATCCAAGGTGGTTGTAAAATTACACATTCAATCCATCTAAGTTAAGATTTGACGTGTGGGGATCAATCCTAAGCTTTTGGCTTATGAGACCCTTAAAATTCTTGTATGATATTCATGGGAACATTAGAATTTTTCCTACATTAACCTCTTTGATGCCATTGAAGAAATTGATAGGGAATGAAGCAACATAGCTAGTTAAGACCTTCAAATTTTTCATGTCAACCAGTTATATCATGTTGTATCGGTAATAATTATATACATGGGAATAGTGTAGAGCTAATTTTGTTAAATAGTTATAGTTTTAAAATATCATATTTCAAGCAAAGGAACATTATTTGTGTTATCAACACCTTGCTATTTTTACTGCTGTAAAGAGAGACTTATGAATGTTTTGTACTAAATGAGTATATTGCTCTAAATGAGTATATTGCTTCATTTGGGATGGCTTTCTTACTTCTTAAAGCAGCTTTCTAATTCAAAAATTTTATTTTTTGTACTAAAAAAGTTACTTTAAGAAGCAGTAAGAATGCCGCCTCAAATAAAGCATATGTGTGATTTAAAAATTTGTTTCAATATGCATGGGCAAATGTATAATTTTGGTAATGGTTTTTCATGGCACACAATTTTTATGCTATATATATAACCATTTTATTTTGTTTGTTCTGATTATAGAAACTATGGTTTTCGATGAGGATGAGTCTCAAAAAACATAGATCTAGTTTAAGACTAACGCCGCTGTGTATGAATAGTAAGAATAATACAAATCTTAAATCAAATTTAAAAGGTTTAAACTAATCTTAATAATTTTTTTTTTATAAAATCATTTGAAATTAACTTTTTAGTTATTCAATGATATTTTCCTAATATAAAATATTATAATGTGGAATCCAATTATTCTTGCCCCATAAATATAACATGGAGTTCTTCTGGGCTTTTCTTTGCCTGCAAAGTGTGTGCAAGGTGGCGAAGATGAGGGTGTCGCTTATGCTCCAGTAGCGGCTGGACACGAGTGTACTTAACTTCAAGAGGCTATCACTTAATGATATCAAGATTGACATTCCTAGAATTCCCAAGAAGAACAAATTGATTGATTCCATGGATACAGCTGATGTCAAGAATAAGTGGGAGAAAAGCTCTTAGGAAAGGAAATTTATTGTATAAAAGAAGAGAGTTGAACTAAATAATTTTGATAGATTCAAGGGTATGTTTGCTAAGATCAAGAGAAGATATTCGATCCAAAATGAGCTTACAAAATTATAGAAGAATGCTTCAAAGTGAGGTGCTTGATGTTGAAACTTGTTCATTATGAATTAGATTATTTAACCTAAGCTTATGTCCCAGCGGCTAACCAAGAGGGGGGGGGGGGGCCAGGG
>NW_021319518.1:6012838-6030151 GCF_001605985.2 Dendrobium catenatum | reverse complement strand
TCTCCTTTTGCACCCACAACAAGGCGGAGAAGCCTTTACAAAACTCTCTTCCACCACTACCCGGTGCGGCAGTGAACCGTCGTTCTTTTACACTCTTCTCAATATTGGCAGAGAACCGTTTGTCCTTTCAAACTCTCCTGATTTAGGCATAGAATCCTTCATCCTATCACACTCTCCAAATGTAGGCAAAGAACCCTTCATCCTTTCACACTTTCCAAGTGTGGGCAGAGGACCCCGTCGGCTGTTCACACTGTCCTTGTGTGGGCAGAGAACCCTTCGGCAGTTCACACTCTCCAAGTGTCAGCAGAGAACCAAATCTCCTTGATAGATCTTCTCAAAATAAATCTAGAAGAAAAAGAGAGAAAATAGTGAAGTAATCAAAAATCACAAGTAGAGACTCTTACCTTTGAGTACCAAGTGAAACCTTCACGCTCCAGTAGTAAGAATCCTCCATCAAATACTCTCTCACACTCACTCCTTGAGTCTCCCTTCAGTTTACACGAAGATCAGTAGGCAAAAAGATTAAGAGGCAATTCTAATTGGACTTTATATAGGAAAGACATAAAAAACCGTCCAAAAATTGCTGATATTCAAGTCTGTACATAGTGGATCGTCCCGTACGATCGTGGATCGTCCTAGACGAACTTACTTAAGTCAGTTGCATACGAATCCAATGTATATTGGTACGAACTGACTTCGAACCTAATTATCATCCCGTACGAACTAAGTTTGTCCGGTACGAACAATTATACCATGGGTCAATTTTACAAACTACTGGAAGTTATCAAAATTGGAAGTACTAAAACATTTTCATCCTGGGACGAATACGAGTTCATCTGGACAAAATTTTTATAGAGAGCATTCCATCCTGGGCTGAATAGGAACTCGTCTGAACGAAAATTTTCCAGAGAACATTTCGTCTTGGGAGGAATTAAAGTTTGTCTGGATAAAATTTTTACAGAGAGTATTTCGTCCTTGCTCGAACAGGATTTCATTTGAACGAAAATTTTCTAGAGAGCATTTCATTCTGGGACGAATAGAAAAGTTTGTATGGACGATCAAGACTTAGAAAAATTTTCTTACTTCCTGTTCGTTGCATTGCTCTTCCGAGGGGATAACTGACTTGATCATCCCGTACGAACATGGTTCGTCCCGTACGATCAATATGAATTTTAAAGATCTCCCCAAGTGTGTGTGTGCTAAGTTACTTAATTACAATCACTCCCTCTCAAACTCAATACAATGAAAAGCACAAGCTTCAATTTTACAAATTATCTCATGCTGAATTTTGATTTAAAGACTTCATTAGTCTGGAGTTTGATTATCCTGAAATGTTAGTCCACAGAAGAGAAAAATAATTCTTCTAAAAAGTGTTAGGAGAAAACAAAACTTTAAAATAATAATATTTTGAATCATCAAACTTTAGAAGTTGCAATAATGTAAAACATGCAATTAGTAACTCTCTCAACAATCTCCCCTTTTTTTATGATGGCAAAACAATTATTGTGTAAAGACCATTTTCCTCCCAGGTTCGTCCGGACAAAGTTGGATCGTCCGGGACGATCGATACAGGTTGTGCAGGAAAACATTTCTGGCTGCATGGTTCGTCTGGATGAAATTTGGATCGTCTGGACGAAAAATTTCCAGAAAACAAGTCGTTAGGGACGCTAATTAAATTTGTCTGGACGAAATTCATCCAGAGCCAAATCGTCCGGGGACGAAGTTGCGATCGTCCGGGACGATCAGTTTGGATATATCAGGAAATGAGATATTTTGGAAAGAAAAGGATGTCCAGGAGAGAGAAAACTGAAGGAAAAGAGGATTTTTGGCTACTCCGGTCTGTTTTTGTCCGTTGTGATAGTTAGAGAAGTTGATTGACTCAAGGTAAGGCACATTTCGCCTTTCTAAATTTTCAAAAACGTAGATTTTGATGACTTTTCTGTTCTGAATTTTGTTTCCGTTAGCGAATTTCTAGTATTATTTTCTTCTGACAAAGGTTTTACCACGTAACTTTTGGTATTTCTCTGAGATGGTAATTGTGTACATTTTGAGTATTTTCTGGAAGATTTTTACCGGATATTTTGGATTATGCGGTGTTTTAATTGAACTGTAAATTATCAGGATGTTGAAAAATGTTTTATCAGTACAATGAAAGTCTTATAATGTTGTTGTACACGTTCTGTGGTAATTTGGTAATTTTTTGATTCTTTGAATTCCGTGTAAATTCCGTATACTGCTGTTATGCCGCTGAATTTTCGTACAATTTCTGAAATTCTGAAATAAGATGATTTGAATGAATTGATTCTTTGTATGCTATCAGAAGGGAGTTATAAGGGGCCAGAATCCTCTGTGATTCTGTTGTCTGGGTCCGAGAAGGGAGCCATAAGGGGAAGTTCTTAAATCTGAAATTCTGTATATCTGTTCTGTTCTGGTGCTATAAGCATAAAAAGGGAGCTATAAGGGGAAGTTTTGGTGCTATATGCACAAAAAGGGAGCCATAAGGGGAAGAGGGAAAGTTCTAACATTTGGAAGGAAGTTCTGTTCTGAAGTTATGTTCTAAAATTATCAGTTCTGTAAAGCTGTAATGTGATTATTTCTACTATGACTTCTGTACGCTATTGGTTATCTGTACGATCCTATATGGTCTGTGATTTGAAGCTTTATGATCTCTGATTTGAATTGGGATTTTGACATGACTTCAGTTTTTTGTATCCGATGTATGATTTTTGATTGATCCGTTATCTGCTCTGTCTGTTATATGATTTTGGTACGATCGTTCGACTTCTGTATTGATACTTTTCTGATGTGATTTCTGATGTGATTTCTTCTGTGAGTTTCTAATGATTTTGACTGGTGATTGATGTCTTGCTGAGCTGTTATTGCATCCTTATTTTCTGCGTGGTTTTCAGGTTCTGGGAAAGGGAAGGAGGTCTTGGACTAGACGTTCTGAGTCTGATCTGTGATTAGGTACTTGATACTTTTGATTTTTATACAGTCATGACTTTTCTATTTTGTTTTTCTGTCTGTAAGCCATGCACTGTATCTGTACATGATTATTTTGAGTAAAGAAAAGATATATGAATGATTCTGTATTTGGATGTTTATAATAGCTCTGTGTTTTTCTGTCTGTGTTATATTTGGAAGAAAGTTCTGAAGCAAATTCCAAAGCCAGATCTTAGATTTTAGAAGGTTGTGTTGCGACCCGATGCGAGCGGGATCCGTCCCGGTCGGGTTGGGTCGTGACATATTGTTTGTATAAATTTCAAATTTTAAGAATCTCCTAAACTTCCCCTGAATTGATGAATATATGAAAATAAGGAGACATTTCACGACAATTTTATCTTTTATCTTTTCCTTTTTGATACAAAACAAGTACATAGATACGATACAAATAAGCACATAGATACGATACATACAAGCACATAAATACGATATAAACAATATTTTTTCCTTCTTTTTGTAAATATCAAAAAGAGAAGAAGAAAAAAGGACAGAAATGTAAGCAGCCATATAATAATCCTTTGATAATTAATTCTTTAAAGTGATTGAAATAAATATTGCAAATAAAATCAAATAATTAGATAAATAAAAATGATTCATAGCATTTAAGAAGAGATATAACATTGATAATAACCAATATATATAAAAAACATGAATCAATTTAGACACTAAGATAAAGAAAATCATTGCAAAAAAGGATGAATATAAAATTTATATATTTTAAATTTCAATACAAAATATAAATGTACAGAAGATGAATTTGAATTAAGAGATTAAAATATTTTGGAAATAAATGACTACCACATGTGGTGCTTTGCACATCTTTTTCAATAGTTGTGGCACATTTTTGTGCATCTTTTTACTTATGGGCTTATTTTGTGCCTCTTTTTCAAATTGCGAACCATTGCACATTCCTTTTAGTTTTAGTACATTTGTACATTTTTTAAGAGTAATTTTGATCTTTTCAAAATCAATAATAAAAAATTTCAAAATTTTCTAAGTGCATCAATATTTATTAATAAGTGAAATATAAAATAAGAAAATATCACAATTGCAATAATAATATTAAATATTAATTTTGTCTAATAAGAGACATGAAATTGACATTCTTAGTTTTATCAAGTTATAAGCAAAACTTAAATTTAGAAAAATTAGATTTTCTAATGAATTCAATTTTGAGTTGCAGCTTAAGTTATAGCACTTGTAGGATAAAAAAGGTTTAGGGATTTTCATATAGGTTAACACACATTTCAAAATCAGATTAAAACAAAACAAGATAATTTGTATTGATATCATTATAATGGATATTATAAACTAAGAAATGATATCAATACCACATAAAACTCAACATACAAAAACATCAAATGAAATAAGCACATAACTAAAATAAAATACATCACAATGTAACACATCACAAACTACTACATCACAAAACACATCAACTAAAGAATAACATAATCAAGTACATGAATCACTCTGATGGAACTGATCTGGAGGAGGAGGAGGAGGTACAATACTGAAGAAGTTAAAATAACTGCTTATCATAAGCACGTTGGATCTAATATCATTCATATGCACTCTCATGTACCCCATGTCCTAATTGTACTGAATATCTTATTGCTATAAGTGAGTTTCAATTTGATTAAATCTTTGATCAAAATAAGACTCTAAGCGATCAAATCTCTGAACCAAATCCTGATAATTTGGTTCACAAGCAGGTGTAGGTAAAGGTTCATGTTCCTCCTTTGAGTCACTAATAACATGTGCTTTATGTGGTTCATCTTTATTGAAGATTGCTCTAAAAGATCCGTCGTTGTAGTAGAGAGGTTCTTCAAAATCTTTAATTGGATGAACCAATTCATACTTCTACTCTAAAATGTAGGCAACAAGATGTCCTCAAGCAATGTTCTTCTTTCTCTTATGGGTAACATGACCAATTTTAGAAAGTCTATAATGATAGTCAAGGATTAGTTGGGCTTCATCTATAGGTTGCTTAATCATAATCAAGTAGGTTAATGTTGAAAGAAGAGAAATAATGTTGACTCTATCACCAGCTTTAGGAATTATGGAAGTTCAAAGAACATGCTGAATGATACGAGCATTGCAAACAAGAGAAGACACTTTAGGCATATGCTCCTTAAATATAATTTTTCTAATCACTTCATTAATTTCACTCCAATCAAAATCAGCAGTAATGGTCATGGTATGGGCTCTAATTCCCTCAGTCCTTAAGTTCAAAAAGATTCTTAAGTCAGCCATGGTGATTTCAACTTTCTTCTTAAAAACAAAAGACTTGATTACAGAATGGTCAGAGTTGAAGGACATGTTTTCTAGAAAATAATGAAAGGTCTCTTGGTTGTAGAGATGGACTAGTGTGAGAATGAGACCAAATTGAGTTGAAGCAAACAAGTTCATTACCTAAAAGGTCAGATGATCCTGTATAAGAACTCTATACGGGGTGATCTTAGCGGTGGTAAATTTAGGAAAAGATTCTTCATTGGCTTTGGATAGAAAATTATCAGAAGAATTTTTGTGTGGACCCTTGGCGAGAACCTTTTTTTGCTTGCTTGAACTTGCCATGGATAAGATTTAAAGGAAGAAAGGGTTCTAAAAGGGATGTGTGAGTGTGACTGTTGAGTTCATAACCGATCAATTTAATGAAATATGTCTATTCTTACAGACGAAATTACATTCGTCCCGTACAAAATTCAGTTCATCCTGTACCAAAAAATTTCGTATGGACGAACGAATGAGTCCAAAATGAAATGGCTTTTCGTAATCACACAACTTACAAAGCGACATTTCGTACAGACTTTGGAACAACCGGTCGTACATATGAACAGGTGTTTGTCCTGGATGATCAGAAATTTATGATCATTTTAATGGTAGTTGAAACAGTCCCCTATATCGATTCCCCAAGCGTTCGTCTGGACGAACCAAAGGTTCGTACGTACGAAATATAATATTAAAAATGATCTTATCCATTTAATTGTCATTCAATCATCCCGTCATTTCAAAATTTCATCTGAATGATCGTGACGATCGTAGATACAAAGTGAAAAAATAAAAATAGAAAAACTGCACGTAAACAGTTCAAATCCGACAGTTGACACACTACACACTTCGTCTCGTACGAAAATATTTTCGTCGTGGACGAATGTCACTTAATTTTTTTTTCAAAACATGCACTTAATCAAAACTAAAACACAAATATAACAAAAATATAATAGAAAAATAAAAACACAAACTCAAAATATAGAAAAAATCACAAACTCAAGGATACAAAAAAAAAAAAAAAATACTAACAAGAAAAACACATCAATGTTGCAGAAGAAACTTTTTTATTAAGCATTCAAATCGATTACTCCAAGCCTTGTTCTTAATGCACTTAAAGTATCAAAGGCTAAGGGTTTTGTAAAAATGTCTGCAAGTTGATTTTCAGTAGAAACATGACTGAGTTCAATTTCTTCTTTAGATACATGATCCCTAATGAAATGATGCATGATGTCTATATGTTTGGTTCTTGAATATTGAATAGGATTTTTAGAAATGCAAATAGCACTAGTGTTATCACAAAAAATTAGAATAATGCCTATAATTATACCTAAATCAATCAACTATTGTTTCAACCAAAGTACTTGTGCCACACAACTTCCTAATGCAAGATATTCAGCATCAGCAGTTGATATGGCTAATGAATTTTGTTTTCTATTGAACCAAGAAGCTAAAGAATTTCCAATAAACTGACATGTGCCAGAAGTGCTCTTTCTATCCATCCTACAACTTGCAAAGTCAGAATCAGAATAACCAATTATTTCAAAAGAAGAGCTAAACTTAGGATATCAAATTCCTAAGTTCTGAGTTCCTAACAGATATCATAAAATCCTTTTTACTGCTGTCAAATGTGATTCTTTTGGATCTGATTAAAATCTAGCACACAAACAAATACTAAACATGATATCCGGTCGGCTAGTTGTCAAGTAAAGCAAAGATCCAATAATCCCTCTTAATTTCTTTTGATCAACAGATTTTCCCTTAGGGTCCTTATCCAACTGAACTGAGGAACTCATAGGTGTACTAACAGGTTTAGCATTGTCCATTTCATACTTTTTGAGAATGTCCATAATATATTTTGACTGACTAAGAAATGTACCCTCTTCAATTTGCTTAATGCTAAAGCCTAGAAAGTAACATAAATCTCTCATTAATCTCATTTAAAATTCACTACTCATTATTTTAGAAAAATCATCACAAAGATCTTTATTTGAAGATCCAAAGATGATATCATCAACATAAATTTATACAATGAGTATATCCTTTCCAACTTTCTTCAAAAAGAGAGTTGTTTCAACACTTCCTTTTTCAAATGATTTTTCAAGTAGGAAGGTGCTCAATCTCTCATACCAAGTCCTAGGTGCCTATTTCAATCCATATATTGCCTTTCCCTAGCAGAACAATGAAATTATGTATATATAAATATAGAAGAAAGGAAAATAAAACACTTTCTTTCATATATAGTTACACTACAAACTTTAAATAATTAGAAGTTGTTTTCTTATTTTCTCTAAACAAAGATATGTAAACATTAGGACGAATAATTGAGAAAAGTGAAAGAAGATAAATTATGGGTGAACATGTTATATTTTTGCCCTCTCTTTATTTTATTTTTTACAATATAAAATTTCTTATGAAATTAGTCCTACAATATAAAAAATTAATAAAAAAGTTGATAATTTTTTATTAGGATATGCATATATCTTGAAAGAAATTTTTTTATAATTGAAATTAATTATTTCAAAATATTATAACCAATATTTTTTTTTCAGATACATCATGGTTATATCTTTTATACTATTTTAAAAAATGAATGAATTATAATACTAGCTTTACATTAATTATCAAGATTTTGAACTTTCTATACATTTGTTATATATAAATTTATTTATTAAAATATTTAAATTAATATATTTTATTTTAATAATTTGAAATAAAAAATATTTACAATATTTCCTTTTCTAAATTATGTTGAACATAAATTTTTTACTTTAAAAAATATATTTGAAAATATTTTGACATTTTTAAATCTATCTCAAATATTTATTTATTTTATGTGAATTCAAAGTAAATTATGTGTTGTAAGATTAAAGTTTTTTTTTCTTTGAATAATTTGAAGTACATATATATATATATATATAACTAATTTTTTAGTAATTCCTCTCAACCATTAAAGGAATCAAATTTCACACCACAAGAGTGATTAGAAAACTATGATAAATGGTCTTATTACTGAGATATGAGGACAAAGTTTGAGCGCCTATTTTTATGAATGATGTGTTTTAGATTTGAGTTCGTAATGAAGATAGAGAAATAAGTCGAAAAAGATTATTAGACTTTGCTTTGTACCAGAACTCCATGTTTTTTTAAAGGTTTGTTAAAGGATGGGGAAAATATCAAAAATATCTTTCACATAATCTAGACGATTAGGAACTATGAGTTCTTAAAATATTTTTTTTCCATGTTTTAGAATATCATTTCACAAGTACCGTGTTAATTCTTAGCTTCGCTTCTTTCTTTTCTTGGGGAGAGAGCCAGATAATTGAGCTATAGCTGCTACTGTATGTGGTTCTTTTTCTCCAGGGACCTAAGCATCTGAGCCAAATGTTCCTCATTTCTAAAAATCTTATTCTCCCTGCTCGCCTTGCTCTTGGCCCTCTTGGCTTCAAATTGATCAAAAAATATCTTTTCTTTTTCCTTTTCTCCAGTAGACTTGTGGATACTCTCCATCAAAACTCTCTTGTTCTTGAAAACATTACCTTTCACCTTTATATTCATATCATGGCACATGTGCTTATCAACTTTCTTAGCTTCTTGATATTTCCTAAGCGAACACCTCAAAACTCTCGTCCTCCTCATCCATAGAACCTTAGTGGGCAACCTAGACCCCCTAGTACCCATGTTCTTACAATATCTAGAATGGTGTCCCATCCTCTTTTCTTCTGCCATGCATCTAGCATGTGATCTTGAGTTAATCTTTATAGGTTTCTTAATAATAAAACCATCATTTAACAACTTCATAATGTTTTGTGGAGAGTTTGCAATGGATATCTTGCTTACCTCATTAGGGTTGATCAGCTAGACTATCCCCATTTTTTAAAAAGAAAGTCCTCATATAAAAGTTTAAGAATCCACAGTGTTCAAAACTTTCACCAAACTACATTTGATCTATTAGTAAAATAATGGAAATTCAAGAACATGACAACAAGCAGGATCCAAAAACAAACAATCATTAACTCTAAATTCTCAAGTATTGAGAGAATTTCTATTTGCTTGTTTTACATTCTTGCAACTTGTAAAGTTTTTATGATTCCAAATATTATTATTTTAAAGTTTTGTTTTATCCTAACACTTTTTAGAAGAATTGTTTTTGCTCTTGTGTGGACTAACATTTCAGGATAATCGAACTCCAGACTAATGAAGACTTCAAATCAAAATTCTGCATGAGATAATTTATAAAATTGAAGCTTGTACTTTTCATTGTATTGAGTTTGAGAGGGAGTGATTGTAATTAAGTAACTTAGTACACACACACTTGGGAAGATCTTTAAATTTCATACTGATCATACGGAACTAACCATGTTCGTACGGGACGAACCATGTTTGTACGGGATGATCAAGTCAGTCATCCCCTCGGAAGAGCAATGGAACGAACAGGAAGTAAGAAAATTTTTTTATGTCCTGATAGTCCAGACAAATTTTTCTATTTATCTCAGGACGAAATGCTCTCTGGAAAATTTTTGATCAGATGAAATCCTATTCATGCAAGGACGAAGTGCTCTCTGTAAAAATTTCATCCAGACGAACTTCAATTCGTCCCAGGATGAAATGCTCTCTGGAAAATTTTCGTTCACACAAAATCCTATATTCAGGCCAGGACGAAATGCTCTATATAAAAATTTTGTCCAAACGAACTTCAATTCGTCCAATGATGAAATGCTCTCTAGAAAATTTTCGTTCAGATGAGTTCCTATTCGGCCTAGGATGAAGTGCTTTCAATAAAAATTTCGTTCAGATGAACTCGTATTCATCCTAAGACAAAAATGTTTTATTACTTCTAATTTTGATAACTTCCTGCAGTTAGTCAAACTAACCCATGGTATAACTGTTCGTACCGGATGAACTTAGTTCATACGGGACGATAATCAGGTACGGAGTCAGTTTGTACCAATATACATTGGGTTCGTATGCAACTAACTTAAGTAAGTTCATCCAGGACGATCCACGATCGTACGGGACGATCCACTATATGCAGACTTGAATATCAGTAATTTTTGGATGGTTTTTTTGTGTCTTCTTATATAAAGTCCAATTAGAATTGCCTCTTAATCTTTTTGCCTATTGATCTTCGTGCCAACTGAAGGGAGACTCAAGGAGTGAGTGTGAGAGAGTGTTTAAAGAAGGATTTTTACTACTGGAGCGTGAAGGTTTCACTTGGTACTCAAAGGTAAGAGTCTCTAGTTGTGATTTTTGATTACTTCACTCTTTTCTCTCTTCCTTCTAGATTTCTTGTGAGAAGATCTGTCAAAGAGATTCGGTTCTCTACCGACACTTAGAGAGTGTGAACAGCCGAAGGGTTCTTTGCCCACACTTGGAGAGTGTGAACAATTGACGGGTCCTCTACCCACACTTGGAGAGTGTGAAAGGATGAAGGGTTCTCTGCCTACACTTGGAGAGTGTGAAAGGAAGAAGGGTTCTCTGCCTACACCGGGAGAGTGTGAAAGGACGGATGGTTCTCTGCCAACACTGAGAAGAGTGTAAAAGAATGACGGTTCTCTACTGCACTGGGTAGTGGTGGAAGAGAGTTTTGTAAAGGCTTCTCCGCCTTGCTGTGGGTGCAAAATGAGAGTCACTAGTGGTATTAGTGCAATACTCGGAGGGTGCCTACGGGGAGTGGATGTAGATCGTGTTTGATCGAACCACTATAAATCTTGTATATTTTTATTTTCCGCAGCCTTTTATTTTTTATTGTTTTAACTTGTGGTTGAAAAATCTCTTTTTATAAAATTCACTAAAGTTAATTCTCGGTTTTAAAATTTTAAAAGAGGGATTAATTTTTAATTACCAATTCACCCCCCTCTTGGTTAGCCACTGGGACATAAGCTTAGGTTAAACAACCTAATTCATATTGAACATGTTTCAACAAGTGGTATCAGAGCTTTGTTTCACAATCATAAGTTTAGACTTCTTTTTTGATTAACGTAGATGGCTATATTTGGAAACCAAAATACACCCGAGGGTTACTCTATAACTAGACCTCCATTATTCGATAATATTCCTTTTGATTTTTTGAAAAAATATGCATGTCTACTTTTTTACAGTCACTTGATTAACGTATGTGGATCTTAGTTCATGAAGGGTATACAAAACCAACTAGACTACTTGATGAAGTTAGAGTTGAAACACCTTTTATGGACTGGACAGTAGAAGAATGTGACTTAGCATAACTAAATTTTAAATGTTTGAATAGTTTCTTTTGTGCACTTAAATCAGAAGATTACATGCGGGTTTCTATTTGCAAGAGTGGAAAGGACATATGGGATAGACTTTATATAACTTATGAGGGGACTAATGAGGTTAAACAATCTAGACTTAATATCTTGTTGCATGATTATGAACTTTTTCGCATGAAACCAAATGAATCCATTTCTGATATATACACAAGATTCACACAAATAGTTACCTCTTTACATGCATTGGGTAGGGAACTAACTAATCCTAAAATGGTTAATAAGATTCTTCATTATTTTCCTACTGCTTATGACACTAAACTTACTGTAATTACAGAGTCTAAAGATCTAAACATTTACTCTATTAACAATCTTCTTGGTTTGCTAATTGCTTACGAGCAAGGAGTTAGTCAAATAAAGATTGACACAAGTGAACCACGAAGGGAAAAGAATATAGCACTAAAAGTGGAGGAATCTGAGAGTGAACACTCACAACCCGAGGATGAGATGTCATCCCATTAAATACTAGATAATTAAGAAGCTTTCTGAAGAGGAAGCAGAATAGACACCAGCAATGGAATCAATGTAAATTTAATAGGAATGTCAATATTTTAAATGATGTTATTTGCTATGAGTGCAGGAAACTTGGACATATTAAGACAGAATGCCCAAAACTCAAAGCCACTCATAGCAAGGAGAAAGTAGAGGAGAAACAAATTGTGAGGAAGGGAAAGAAGAAATTCCAAAGAGCTTTCTGGGCAGACTCTGCTTCGGACTCATCAGAGACGGAAAAGGTATAGGAAGTCACTAATCTGTGCTTAATGGCTGATAATCTTGATCAGTCAGATCAAGAAAAGATATGTGACTTAACTTATGATGAAATTTTTGAAGTTTCTAAACACATGCTGATGCATATAGGAAAATGAAGAAAATGCATATTAGTCTGAGCTTAGAATTTGAGGAACTACAAAAGGAACATGAAATCCTTAGGAAAGATCATGCATTAATTGATGACAACCATATAAAATTACTTGATGAGTTTGATGACTTGAATAAAAATCATGAAAGTTTGAAATCATCTTATGTAGAACTTGAAAAAGAATTTAAAAATTTTAAGGATGAATCTGAGAGCAAAATTTATAGAATCAATTATACAAATCAAATTTTGGAAGATATGAATTCATTTTACAAATTAACGATAAAAGCTCTCTAGGATAATAGGATACCCCCTAAACTTGAAGATTTCATTAATCTTATTTTGTATCCTAAATTTATGTAATTCCTAAATAGACAAATGAATAGTAGAAGACTTATGAATCCTTTTCCAAAAGTCAAATGTAATAATTGTGGACTAATTGGACACATAGCTCACACCTGTACTTTGAAGAAAAAAACTTATTTGGTATGAAAACCTAAACTGTATAAACCTAGACATATCATACATGTATCTCTTTATAAATTGCTAAAAGGGGAACCCAAACTTGTTTGGGTTCCCAGGTTTAACATTTGATTATCTTGTAGGGTCTCTCTCACACAAGACCTTGTGAGAGCATATGGTACCTGGACAGTGGATGTTCAAAGCATATGACTGGAGATACTGCACAATTCATATCGCTAGAAGCCAAGAGTGGAGGCAATGTTACACTTGGAGATAACACCACAAGGAAGGTGGTTGGGTCAGGTATGATTGGAAATCTTAAGATTTTTTACATTGAAAATGAGTTATTGGTAGAAAGCTTAAAACATAATTTGTTAAGTATAAGCCAGCTATGTGATAAAGGATATTATGTAAAATTTTTTCCTACAAGCTGCATATTAAGCCAAAATGAAAATAATGTTTTGAATGGTATAAGAGTAAATAATGTGTATATGTTAGATTTGAATTGCATTCAAACTCCTAGTGCTTTTTGTTTAAAAAATATTTCTGATGAATCTTGACTTTGGCATAGGAGACTTTGTCACTCTAGCATGAAAAACATTAGGAGGATTTCCCAAAAGAACCTAGTGAGAGGTATACCAAAATTAGACTTTACTAAGGACTACCTTTGTGATGCATGTCAATTAAGAAAATAGGTTAAGTCATCTTTTCAGTCCAATAAGGATCTTAGAACTAGTAAACCATTGGAGATTTTGCATATGGATCTTTTTGGACCAGTTGGAACTGAAAGTTTAGGAGGGAAGGTATATGAATTTGTAATTGTGGATGATTACTCTAAATTCACATGGGTTAGATTTCTATTTCATAAAAGTGAATCATTTGAGGAATTTAGAAACTTTTCAATTTAGATTCAACGTAAGCTAGGATGTGAAATTATGACTATACAAAGTGATCATGGAGGAGAATTTGAGAATGAAAAATTTGAGGATTTTTATAAGGAGAAAGGAATTGATCACAACTTTTCTGCACCTAAAACCCCTCAACAGAATGGGGTAGTCAAAAGAAAGAACACAATATTAATAGAAGCCGCTCGAGCCATGTTGGCAGAATTCTCACTTCCTAAATATTTTTGGACTGAGGCAGTTAGCACTATATGTTATGTTCTGAATAGGGCGAATGTGAGATCTAAATTAAACAAAAACACCCTATGAGTTGCTAAAAGGAAGAACAACTAATTTGTCACATTTGCATGTTTTTGGTTGCAAGTGTTTATTCATAACAATAGAAAATCTGTCTTAGAAAAATTTGATCCAAAATCAGATGAAGGAATTTTTGTATGATACTCAAGTGTTGAAAAATCTTATAGAGTATTTAATAAAAGAACTTAGATAATCGAGGAGACCACACATGTTGTATTTGGTGAATCTGAAATTTTGGATGAGCCAAATGTTGCAAAAGATGAGATTGAGATTAACTCCCAAAAGATTGTTAAAATAAATTTGGAAGAAAATTTGAAAGAAAATTTAGAGATAGAAAACCCTTTGCCTAGAGATTTGAGATTTTCTAAAAACCACCCAAGGGAATTAATAATTGTTGAACCTAGTGAGGGTGTAAGGACTAGGCGTGGATTAAAGAAAGAAGTCAATCATTCAGCCTTCATTTCAATAATAGAACCCACAAATATTGATCAAGCACTTTCGGATGAGTTTTGGATTTTGGCTATGCAAGAAGAGTTAAATCAATTTGTAAGAAATAAAGTTTGGGAATTAACAACAAGGCCAAAGGATCAAAGTAGTTGGAACTAAGTGGGTATTAAAAAATAAAATGAATGACTCAGGAGTAGTAATTAGAAATAATGCTAGATTAGTTGCTAAGGGGTATAATCAGATTAAAGGGATTGATTTTGAAGAGACTTCTGCCCCTGTAGCTAGACTTGAAGCAATTAGCAATTAGGGTTTTGTTAGCCTTCGCCTGTTTTAGAGGATTTAAACCGTACCAAATGGATGTAAAAAATGTCTTTTTAAATGGGGTAATTCTGCCAACATTTCTGATCCTATTTCGCTATTTTCTCTCCAATTTTTTCTCTGATTTGGTCTCTCTTTCATTTGTCCTTTCCAATTTCCTCTCATGGTCTCAATTTTTCCTTTTGGTTGATATCTCCTCGTGGTGTGTTTTCCATGGGGAATCAAACCCTTTAACATTTGGGTTCAGGAATCCTTCCAAGTCTTTTAGGGAAGCCTTGGCTGATGATTCTTTGTTGCAAGCTTTTTCCATTTTAGTTCATTCCAAGCATAAAGGTTTACCATCCCTTTGGATTACATAAGAAGAGTTCCTCGTATTAGTTGTGTCATTTGAATACACTATTGTCATTAAATTTTTGGTTAGGCATCTTGAGTTTGATAATATAATGAAGTTCTTTTTTTGGGCTAAAATTACCCATTGATTTCTCTGATTCTTTGTTTGATCCTAGACATGTGCTCTTCAAACTCTCAAATGATTTGGATTATAGCAGGATATTTGCTAGAAGACTTTATTATGTCAATAATTTTTTTTTTTTATGAAATTGATTAAGTGGTCTCCTCTATTTGACATCTTGTTTGAATCCCCTATTGTCCATAATGGGTTATCTATTCAAGATTTGAACCCGCATATATTTACTCATCACCTTTTATATGGTTTGGGTTTATTATTCGGTCGCACTTTACAAACATATAATGCAACTGGTTCAGGATCCCTTCCTTCTATGGCACGTATCATGGCTGAGTTGGATATCATAAAATAATATCCTAGTTCTATTTGGGTAGGACCTAAGAAGTATGGTTTTATTTAAAAGGTTATCATGAGTGATTTCCCAAGTTTTTGTGATCACCATAGAGCTTTGGGTTATAGTAAAATGGAATGTTTTTACCTTCAACCACACTTGAGGAAATGGAACACTAACAAACCAGCTAATTCTAATATTCATGCTTCGCAGGATATTCTTCCATAGCCGAATACTAATGTTGGAGTTCCTCATTTTGTTTCTCCTATTATTCTGCAAGATAGCTTGCCTGACATCACTGAGGTTCCAACTCCGGTTATGTTATCGGTGGCAAATAATGAAGGTCAACTCATTTCCCCAAACAATAATCTTCAGCAACCTTCTTCTCCTCTGGCTGAGGCAATGGTAAAGTTGAATTTTGATAATGAGACCAAACATCTTATTTATTATATCTTCTACACCCATTTTATGTGATGAATCTTCCAAAGAAAATTTTGATGGTGTTAACCTCTTGGTTGCTTTGCCAGCTATTTTTGATACTAAAATTAACAAATTAAATCATGTGGGGGATGCTAATTTATGAATATGATCATGTGTATGATGCTATGTTGTTTAACCCTTATCGTAACCCCACTAATCGTGGTGCTGATGATGGGCTATTTCATAAAACTGATATTTCCAATGAAATGGATGAATCTTCTAATGGCGAGCCTATTTTTGATATCTCAAATTCTAATTGGGAAGAAGGGGATATATTCAGATGTGGATGTTCTTTCAAAACTAAAATACATCTAAATTTAAAGCTAGAAATAGTTCTTTTGATGACTTTGAAATAGCATTGGATAAGAAAAAGAGAAGAAATGAAAATAAAAAGTGGTATGACCCGTTGGTATTTGTGGGGGATGCGGGGATGTGATTTGTGGTAAATTTCATGTTTTGTAGGAAGATGTTATTTTGGATGTTGTTCAAGTTGATAATGAGGTATTTATTTGTATGTCTAGAAAAAATAAAAAAAAGTCTAAAGGTAAAAAGGTGGTGTAGAATTTTAAACACATTATTTCTAACTTTACTCATTCTAAAACTTAATGACCCTTTTAGGTTGTGATGTATCTGTCAGCCGTGGTAGGTATTTTTTCTTTAGTGTCTGTGGTTGGGTTCTCTATTTCTTGCCTTTTGGGTTTGGTTCATGGGCTTTCCCTTTGTATTGACTTTTCTTGGGTTTTGTTTTGGTGTTATGTGGTTTTTTACTTTTGATGTTATCGGGTCTAGATTAGATTGGATTTGGTGGTCGTTCTGAGGTTGTGGCATTGTGGTTATGTCCTAGTTTATTATTTGTTCTGGGTGTTGATTGTTGGTGGGGTAGATTCTCTTGCCTTCCAGGTATGCTGAATGTTGGGTTCTACTTCTATCTCTTCTCGCTCTATTTGTTTGGGCTCCTTGTCAGGTATTTGTTGTGGCATTTATTAGTTTTTTATGTTTGGTTCTTTCTATTTTGCTGGCTTCTCGCATCTATTAGTCAACTCTTGGTTCTATCTTGAGTTAATTGCTATTTTATTATCCTTGTGGGATTCTATGATGTTATCTCTTAGTTTTTTTTTCCTTCTTCCCTTGGCTTTTCTAACTACATAGGATCATTTGCTCATCAAGTTTGCTTTTATCTCTTGGATGTA
>NW_021319518.1:6006362-6012738 GCF_001605985.2 Dendrobium catenatum | reverse complement strand
ACAAGATTTTTATTATTATCTTATAAATGTTGGATGAAAAAATCTGATTCAGTTTGTAATGTCTTTATCTATATCTTGTATAAATTAAAAAATTTGAAAATTTCTTGTATTTACAATAAGCCAATAATGTTAGTATCGTTCATTTCTTGCATTGATGGTGTGATTTGGCTCATTTACTATCCATATTTTTCTTCGAAGCTTCCATCAAGACAAGATGATATATGTTAGTAATCTGGCCCACTTTATTTGCAATCATAGGTTTTTAAACTAACGATTTGGCTCATCTATTTCCCTACACAAAAATTAGTTGTCATTTTTAATATCAAATGGAGCTTCTATACAATAATATCTTTCTTAGGGCCAATCCATTTTTTCTTGTGTTATTTTAAGTCGATAGCCAGCTAACTTATGCAAGGCTCAGGGAGAACATTGTATCCTTGTTTCACACTAGAAAGTCCACTAACCGATAAAAGGATGCAAGAAAGTGACTTCATCTGGAAATGAATCTGCGGTAGTGAAGTCGGTGGTTTTGTAAAAAAGTACATCTTTGTTGCGAAGAAAGAAGGACAGACAATGGATTTTTCCTTGTTGCCCATATGTTGAGTCACAATGGATTTTTGTACCGACATTGGAGCCCATTCACGACCGTCAAAGTAGCATTCTATAAGTGCAGGGGTTTAGACTAGATCTCACAATGTATGTTGTTATATATATAATATATATATATATATCTATATATATATATATATATATATATATCATATATATATATATATATATATATATATATATTATATATAATTATTATATATATTATATATATATATATGTAATTACACTACAAATTTTTGGAATTAAAAATTTGATTGCTTTTTTGCTCTCTCTCAACAAAGATATGTAAGACAATTGAATTAATAATTGAGAAAAGCAAAAGGAGATAATTAATTGATTGGAAAGATTTTTTGTTATAAAAAATGAAGTTATGCCCTATTTAGTAAATAAACTTAATGTACAGTCGCGATGATGTTGCAATTGTGGTTGGTCAGTAGTTCATAGCGCACATTTGATTGTTGGTAGCCGGATCGTGGTGAAAATCCTACTAAAATCCTTCAACCAAGCACATACAGAAATAACATATTTTTAAAACTTTGGAGGTATACCAAGCCACGTAAAACATAATTTAAAGTCAAAAGAAACATCTAAAAATTCAAATATGATAGAAATTATGGAAATGGATTGAATTCTTTACCAAATTAAAATGAATAAAAAAAGGTATTTATAAACGATACTTTAATTCTCAATTATTATCTTTTTTTCCAAACAATTCATCTCCTTGGAATTATATAAGTTTAACTCTACGATTTTATATACCTCATACAAGTCTAAATGATGAGTTCCGATCAAATTTATCAAAGAATTTTATTATTCAAAAATTAGGAATTACTCTTAATTTTGTATATTTTGATGAACAAATCCAAAATACAGCATTTTCCTAAAAAACATGAAATTTCCACCGCACTCACATCCCGCAAAAATCCCCACAAAAACTAACGGGGTCATACCAGTTTTTATTTTTCATTTCTTCTCTTTTTCTTATCCAAGTTATTTCAAGGGAAAGTCATCAAAAGAACTATGTCTAGCTTACATTTATAAGTATTTTTAGTTGAATGAACATCCACATTGAATGTATCGCCTTCTTACCCAATTAGAATTTGATCTAATCAAAATCAGGCTCGTCCATTAGATGATTCCCCCTTCATTGGAAATATCAAGTTTTATGAAATAGCCATTACCAGGCACCCGATTAGTGGGGTTATGATAAGGTTTAACAACATAGCTTCATACCATGATTCATATTAATTAAATTAGCATCCCCCAACAAGATTTACATTTGTTAATTTAGTGTCATAAATAGCTGGCAAAGCAACAAGAGGTTAACACTCATCAGAATTTTCTTTGGAAGATTCATGCACATAAAATGGGTGAAAGATATATAAATACGGAGATGTTTGGTCTCATTACCCAAAATTCCAACTTTATCATTGCCTCAAGCCAGCAGGAGAAGAAGGTTGTGAAGATTATTGTTTTGGGGAAATGAGTTGACCTTCATTATAACACAGGATTGGAATCTCAGAGATGTTCCTGCAAGCTATCTTGCTAATAGTAGGAAAACAAAGAGGCAACTCCAATATTAGTATTCGACGGTGCTTGTACAAGAAACTGCATAGTAATCACGCTCGAACTAGCTATCAAGAGATTTGCATTAAGAAATGCAACCTAAAGACAAAAAAAAAAAACTAAATTTTTTTTTATATTTTAAAATAAATAGTGTAAATGTTATTAGTACATAATATCAAAAAAATTATCAATTCCATTAAATGATAAAATTAAATTTATTTTCATGCATTGAGTGCTCATGCAACAAATATTGGTGGCGTGGCATAAAATATATAAAATAGGCACATTTTTTGTTTAGTTGAAGACTTGGTATTTAGCATAAAAAATTTAAGGTCGTTTTGTATCCACAGAATTTAGGTGTTGTAAAACGGAGGATTTGTTAATGCTATATGTATATATAGCAAGCATGCAATTCATTGTCTATAATAATCATATCTAACATCAAAAGCAATCTCAAGTTGTGTAAGCTACCTCTATATCTTCCTCCGTCTTTACATGTCCTAGGTGCTTGCCGTGGACGATCTCTTCGGCGGAGTATATATTCCTAAAATCCGACCTTTCTTCGGTTCCTAGTTTTTGAGCCATCTCTCTTCGCTCTCTGTGGCTTCCGGAACTAGCCCAAATTTAATCGGATAGGCTTTTCCTTCATTCGTTCAACATGGGGAAAACACGTGGTATGGGAGCTGGCCGAAAACTGAAGACCCATAGAAGAAACCAGAGGTGGGCAGACAAATCATACAAGAAAAGTCACCTTGGAAATGAATGGAAGAAGCCGTTTGCTGGATCTTCTCATGCAAAGGGCATTGTGTTAGAAAAAATTGGCATTGAAGCAAAACAGCCCAACTCTGCTATCAGAAAATGCGCTAGGGTTCAATTGATCAAGAATGGGAAAAAGATTGCAGCCTTTGTTCCAAATGATGGTTGTTTGAACTACATCGAGGAAAATGATGAAGTGTTGATTGCTGGATTTGGTCGCAAGGGGCATGCGGTGGGAGATATTCCTGGAGTTCGGTTCAAGGTTGTGAAGGTTGCTGGTGTGTCCCTCCTTGCTCTTTTCAAGGAGAAGAAGGAAAAGCCCAGATCTTAATCTGCTACGGTCTTCATTTATTAGCATCTATGTGATTGTGTACTTCTATGATCTTAATCTGCTACGGTCTTCATTTAAAAAAAAAATTAATATGCTTGGGATAATGTATAATTTTGTTTTGCATTTTTTATCACACAATTTTTATGCTATATATTACCATTTTTTTTGTTGTTGGTGTCCTGTTATAGAAACTTTGGTTTACACTGAGAATGAATTTTAAAAAACTTTGATTTGGTTTAAGAAAAACGCCATCGTGTATAAATAATTAGAATTGCACAAATCTTAAAGCAACATTAAATTGTTTGACACTCAAATATTACAATCATCTCTATCATCAAAAGCAATCTCAAATTATGGAAAGGAGTACAAGAGACTTATTGTTATCATCGATATCATCGATCAAAATCAGGCTTTAGTTGATGCTCCTGTCATGGTTCGTGGACAAATGAATTTCAAGAGGTTGTCCCTAACTAATGTCAATTGACATTCCTAGATTAATACCCAAGAAGAGTAAATTGATTGCTACCATGGATGCAGCTGATGTCAAGAATAAGTGGGAGTAAAGCTCTATGGGAAGGAAACTTATTGTGCAAAAAAAGAGAGTTGAACTAAATGATTTTGATAGATTCATGGTTATGTTGGCCAAAATTAGGAGAGCTCATTCTATCTGACATGAGCTTACAAAACTATAGAAGAGCGCTTCAAAGTGAGATCCTTGAGAATTTACAGTCAATGGTTGTTTATTTTACTGCTTCTCGTTTGGGTTTTGACATGATCTTTGCAATATTTTACATTTATAATCTGAGCCCACAAGCTATTGTTAGCTCTAAAAGAAAACCATAATTTATGAGAGAAAGCATGAACATTATCCAAAATATTCTTGCAACCTAATGCCCCTTAATTTAAAACCCCACAAACATTATTCCAGGAAGCCCAATTAATAAAATAAAGAAAGTACTTACCATAAATGAAAGTACTCTTATCCTTGTTAATGGACAACCCACTCATATTTTAGAACTGAGATAAAAATTGCACTAACATTTTAATAGTATTAATGGAAGCATTCAAAAAAATTATAAAGTCATCCAAAAAATTTAGATGAGAAATAGTTAAGCCACTAACAATACAAGAATAAAGAGTTGGATATCTTTTATAAAGCTCCTCAAGGACTCTGGAAAGATATTCCATAGTAATAATAAAATGAGAAGGCGATAAGGGATCTTCTTGTCTTAGCCCATGAGCAGATTTAAAAAAAATCATGATTTCTACCATTAATGATCAGAGAAAAGTAACAATTTTCAATACTATTCTTAATAAGCATGATGAAAGATTGACTAAAACCAAAAAGAGACATCACATTGTAAAAAAAAATTTAGTTCAAATTATCATATGCTTTAGTAATATCCAGTTTAAAAATGAGATTCCCCCCAGTCTCCTTAGCATTGACATCATGAACAATCTCTTGAGCCAAGAGAATATACCTTTGACAAACCCCATTTGATTATAAGAGATGATTCTAGGTAAAATGTTCATTAATCTAGAAGCAATTATTTTAGAGACAAGTTTATTAAAGAAAGTACAAATACTAATATGTCTAAAATTATTCTAGTTGATGGTAGAATCTTTTATTAGAAATTAACACAATATTAGTAGAAGCGAAAAACTTATGAAAAGGATTTCCAACAAAATAAGTCTTTCACAACTCCATCACGTCTAACTAAACAAATCCCAGGTTTTAACAAAAAATTTAGTAGTGAAGCCATAAGGACTAGCAATAGAGTCCCCATTCATGTCTTTAACAGTCTTCCAAATTTCATCCTCCGTAGGAGATTGATAAAGCATAAGATTATCTTTCTCACCAATAATGCAAGGAATCACATTGGTATTTGTAATAGGGGTAATATAACTATTGTTATTAAAAACCTTTCTAAAATGCTCCACCCCAGATTTAACAATTAAATTGTCCATATCGTAAACACGCCCATGATTGTGAACAGCTTTGTGGATATAACTCTTAATTCTATTCTTATTGACCAAAGCATGAAAAAATTGGTATTCTTATCCCCTCCATAACTGTCTCTAGAAGATCTCTTCTTTATTTTGCAACTGAAAAATGTAACTTCAGCATTATTAAGATTGGAGAGATTGGCACTTATGGGATTCTCCAAATACATCTTATCCAACTCCAACACCTTATCTTCGGCTTCCTTAATATTAAAAAATATAATCCTAAAAACATTGTTGTTCCACCCTCTAAGGACCTATTTTAATCTACTCAACTTGACCCTGAGATGATACATACCCTTAATATTGTTATAAGGAGAGATAGTGGCATGCCAATTATTGTAAACCACATTCATAAACTCCTTATGAGTTGACCACATGTTCTGAATTCTAAAGGCCGAGGGGACATTAGTTTTATTAGCACATATGGTCAAAAGTAAAGGAACACGATCAGAAAAAGTCCAACTTAAATATTGAACATGAGTCATAGGAAATTCTCTAACACATATATTATTAAAAAGAATCCTATAAGTCATTGCAACATAGAAGTTCTACTCCAAGTAAAGGCACCAAAAGTAAAACCAATAACATGCACTACAGGAAAACAACTCATTTCCGGCAGAATTTTCGGCGGAAGTAAATTCATACAAATTACAGCGGATTTCTGACACAAAAATTTTGACGAATTTCCGATAGATTTTTGTCAAGGTTTCCGATGGATTTTTTCCGACGAAAATTTCTGGCGGCGGATTTCTAATAGAAATTAAAATTTTAAGTTATATTTTAAAAAATAACTTAAATTATTAAATTTAATATCTTAAATTACAATAAATAAAATAAAATAAATTATAATTTAATTATTTAATAAAAAAATTAAATGATTTAAATTCAAACTTAAATTATGATAAATTTTTATAATTGATTAATTTGTTAAATTAAGTTAAATAATTAAATAATTTATTGTTAAATTAAATTATCTAATTTAATAATTATTTGTATTAAATTATATTTATTTTTATCTTTAAAAAATTAATTTTAAAATAATTTTTACTTTTAATATTAATAAGTTATACCTTAAATATGATAAAGTAGAAGGATTTAGCTGTC
>NW_021319518.1:5994133-6006043 GCF_001605985.2 Dendrobium catenatum | reverse complement strand
TTCCCAATGGGAAAGCTGACCCAATCTAGTAGAAGCAGCATAAACAAAAGAGTTGTAATATTTGAAGTTGAAAAAAGAGATTTGCATATGAACAACTTGGGCAAAATCCGATATAATGTTAATGTTAAAATAACTCTTCCACTTAATCCAAATTTTATAACAGTTAGCAAACATCAAGTCAAAACCCAAATGAGAAGCAGTAAAATAAGTTTTTTAGCAGAAATAAAAGGTTCAAGTAAAACCAGCAGTTGTATAGTATGCATGTTTGATTTAAAAGTTTTGAAAAAGGATTAATTTTCTTTGGGAAAAGGTAGTTTTAAAATCAAACTCTTTATTATGAATAATATACTACGTTGGGAGGCGATAATATTATTCTCTAATAGGTGTAAATTTTAGAACTTTAAATTTATCCTGATTATTGTAGTCGAACTCAGGAATGAACTACATATGATCTCGAAGGATCAAAATGAAGTTTACTCAAGTGTTTAACTATAATAATCTAGATTAAGGATTATTAATTTCATATTCAAAATCATGATAATATAATGATATATCTTTCCAAGGAAAGAGAATATCTCCTATTATCAATCATTTGGATATGACAATAATGATCATTAAATTTTAACTTCCCAAAGATAATTAATTAAAGGTTTTGAAAACTTAATTATGAAAAGCTAATCTGGGTTTCTAAATCTCCTTCGAGCACAAGCCCTCGTAGTTAATTACATCATAAGAAACTAAAATTTCCTATGCGTACTCTCAAATGAAATAGCGGTAAAAATTTTATTTAAGAATTCAAAGATTGATGTCAAAGGAGGTAAAGAGTTTGAATTTTCAATCGGGATTGGTTCAAAGTTGAGCACTTATTTTAGGAATCAAGGGAGGAAGGGTAGGAGGTGTTTTGAGATTTTGAATTACTTCAGAAGCACCTCAGCCTATCCTAAGTGTTGGGCTTGAATTTGATTGAAAAAGATTTAAGTTTGAGTAGTCAATTTTATTAGAAAGTTGGGATTAGATTCCTAATGGTTGAGGTCTTATAGCCTGAGCTTGCCTCAGAACCTAAGTCTAAGGTGGGTACTAAAAATCAGTGGCCCAACCCTAGCTAATGTAATGCAAATCTAGACTTACCTCGGCCTCATTTGGGAAGCCAGCTAAACCACCTAGGTACTTTAAAATCATGTATCTGGTCTTTTAATGTTGAGTGGTAGGGACGTTATTTAAGAAACATTTTTAAGAATTAGGCCGACATCTAGAGCAGATCCTAGTTGGCCCTTTAACTTATGTTGGATATTAATGTTTAAATAAATGCAATTAAAGATTTAGACTCAATTTAATTTGTATCTAATGCAATGCATGCTAATTGAGTCAATTAAATGCTTAAATTTGTGATGAAGAAGTTTTAAAATGAGGCTTAAAAAATAGATTTTATCCTAGTAGAATGAACAGATTCCCCTTGGACAGATCTGCACCCTCATAGGTCAGGTGGTCTGCCAAAACCTACAGACGGGGAGGTGCCTAGCAAGTGGAGAGAAAATTCAGCAATTATGAAATGAGAACTCTCGGCGGTTCTGGGCTTACTTCTTAAAATGTTAGAATTTCTATGTCGACTTAAAATTTTTAACATTAATTAATGTAGAAAAATTTTGACAGGTCCTTATGAGCCTTAGCTTAAGCTCGATATAATTAATGAAATAACATGAAATTTTAAACTTAAACTAACATAATGAACAAAAATGTTCGGGATTTGATTTCATAGTAAATAAAGCAGTTAATTAAAATCTAAATTAACCTAAGTGTTTTAAGCTAAGTTTAGGATTTTCACCTTGATTTTTAGACAGATTAAATCATTTATGGATTTGTTTCACTTGTAGACTGTCCACGCTCCAATTTATAGAAGGAACCTCGGCTTGGTAACTCCTTGATCGAGGGCCTCGAGCTTGCGACGGATTGGAGCTTGAGTTTGCCGGAATATCATCACCGGTGAGGTTTTAGCAATGGAGTTTTGGCTTAGAATGAATGTGGGGGAGGTTTAGGCTCTGGAGGACTGGGGGTGAGGTCTGGAAGAGCTTGGAATGAGAGAGAGTATGAGAGTTTGAATCTATCTCTCTCCTTATGGTTTTACCTTATTCAACTCATTCCAAATTGAATGGAGGGCTAGGATGGCTTGGTTAGGCTATAGGATGTTTCCATTTGTCTAGGGGGTAGGTGGGAGCAGAGGGTAAGGATGGGTCAAGGACATCTTAGGTATAAGGTTCCCTCTTATCCTCTCATGGGCACATGGAGCCTTGAGAGCTGTTAGATCTGGATCCAAGGGTTGGGATGGCCTCTATGAAGGTTCTATAAAAAGTCCTAAAAGTTAGATAGGATTAGGGAAGAGTGGATTAAATTTAATTGGTACTTTGACCAATTTTGACCACTCTAAAACCTTGGTTTGACTGGTCCAATGCCACTTGGACTGGTGAGGTGGCAAGGGGCAGAGTGTATTGAATGCTGGTTGCTGTGTTTGGAGCTAGGAATTGAAACTTGAATGCCATGGGATCAATTCTTTGAATATTTCATGGCCTTTTGACCATAAGTTGAATGGTTTGACTAGTCAAAGGATCAAACCATGTGAGGTGGCATGGATAAACCTTAATAAGATGGTTTGGAGGGAACTTAAGGCAATCCACTATAGGTTTGAGGGATCAAATCATGGTCATTAAAATTTGACCCAATTTTATTGAGTTGACCAAGTCAAACTCAATGTGATTTGGTCTCACATGCGTTTGGGTGGGTTTAGAGTATCTTTTAAAATATGTTTGAGATCTCAAAGGGTTAGATTTAACTAAGTGAGTTGAAATGATCCATTTGAACTCTTAAGGGCTTATAAGGTCAACCTTGGTTGACTGGGTCAACCAAGTTGACCCATTGGGTGGGCCTAAGATCAAAAGGTTTAGTTTGATATTTATAAATTGTTGGAAGTAGTTCCAAACAATTTGGAGGTCATTTGGTTTGAAATTGATGTTTGAACCCTTATGGGGTACTTTGGTCAAAAAGGTCAAACTGGTCAACCAGGCTTGACCAAGGTCAGGGTTTGAGTTCATTGCACTCCTAAGGGTGATTAGGATGCATTGGAAGAGGTTTTGGGGTTAGATTTGAAAAGGACAAGTTAAAGTTTGAAGAAAACTTCAAAATTACCCTTAAGGGGCATTTTGGTCATTTTGACCCCTGGTCAACTAGGGTCAAAGTGGGTCCACCAAAATGCAGTTTAATGTTCAGTGAGTTATAGTCAAGGGTTTAAAAGTGATTCGATGATTTGAAGAAGGGTCCAAGGTCAGGATCCACTAAGTGGCATGTCTAGTGGCACAGGTTATAAATATTTGAAGGTTTTATAATCTTTGAATTTTGAGTCAATTTCTTAGGTTAGAGGGCTCAGAATGAGCTCAAATTTGGAGGGTTGCGTCTAGAGACATGTCCTATCACTGTGAAACTGGCAGACTCTGAATCAGATGTCATTTGACTAGGTTTTGAAGTGTTTGAAAAATCCTTGGAAAAGGGTTTCAAGACAATGCCTTTATCCATGGATTTTGATTGAGGTGTGAATTAAATTAAGGTCTAGATTGGCTTATGGTCAAGATTGATTTATAGTCTAGATTGGTTTAAGATTTAGATTAATCAGGAGTTTGGATTGATTTGAATCTAGATTGGTCCTAGAAATTAGAGGGACTCTATGGTCTAGAATCTAGAAGTTATAGGGCCTGGGTAGATCTTAAAGTCTAGAATCTAGATGGATCCTAGGGTCTGGGGTCTAGAAGAATCTTAGGACCTAGAATAGATCTTAAGGACTGGATCTAAGAGAATCCTAGAGTTTAGGTTGATCTGGAGGAATCCTAGGGTCTATAGTAGATCATGTGGTCTGTATTCTAGGAGGATCCTAGAGTTTAAAGTGGTTTAGAAGCTAGACTGATCTGGGGTCAAGATTGGTCCAAGTGACCTCATACAAAAATGAGGTCAATAATGCACTCTACAAAAATTCCTGACTCTAATTCTATAGTCGCCCACCCTCCCCCTCCTCTCCTCCAAATACCCCTAACATTATAAATATGGGCTTTAATCATTGAAATTTTTAGTAAAAGTTTGAGCCCTAGTAGAACTAGATGTATCAAATAAAGGAGCTTTACCATTTTACTATTTTTTTATTTACCTTAAAGGCTCTTTCCTCATCAATGGTTTTAGAAACACTATCAAAGAGATCAGAATAAGATGAAGAAATTGGATCCCCTTTATCAATACTATTAACATGATCCACAGTGATAGGGCCATAAGTATTTTTGGGGATAAATTCCCCTTATTCACATTCCTCCATAATATTCTCCTTTTCATTAGTGTTCCCATTAAGCGATAGATAGAGATTCTCATTATTTTGAAGCATCACATCAATATATAAAAAGAAATTAGGAAGCATATCACCTTCCACGAGAGGTTTATCACTAGGAGAGACTTTCTCATGTGAAAAATCATTTCTATCTTACGGGGCATTCATCTTATCCGAATCATTAAAATTATCATTTCCAACCTTCTCATTAGGGGTAGGGGTCTTAACTTGATTCAAAAGAATTTGGTTATTAATATTCTCGTTGGCAGTATCTGTAGCATTAGAGAACACCTTCCCCACCGAGGGGTTCAATTTTTTTTAAGTTCGAGATGCAATTTGAAAAAATCAGAAAAAACATGTCCATGTGTCTTACAGTGTAAAAAAAAATTAGGGACTTTTTTAAATTCCACTTTTTGTAAGTAACCAAAGGCTTTAGAACCGACTAAAACTTCTTTAGCATGTTTCTTTGAGATATCAACATTGACTAAAACCCTAGCCACAGAAGGATAGGTTCAAGATGCAGTTGCCTGGTTGGTTTGCAGGGGACAGCCAAAAAAAGAACTGAGAGCATGCAACACTTTAGCTTTAAAAAAAATGGAGCCATAGATTAGGAAATGAGATCCAAAAAAGCACAATGGGGGATTCTTCTCAAATATCAAAGAAAGGTGTCCATTTCAAAATACACATTTGGCAATTAAGTAAAAGTTAATATCTACGAGCGAATACATGACTATAATTTAAGTCATTAGAGAGTTGAATCGAAATGTGTTTAGAATCATCAAGCCACTGAAAAAAATCAGAGAGTTTAAGACTACCGAAAAATGTGTGAATAGAATCGAGGTTTGGCCTACGCAGACCAAATTTACAAACGAGTAAATTTAAATGGAGATGCAAGCTTTAACACTTCTTCATCCGAAAGCAAGACTGTCAGCACACCATCAAAAGTTGACTGAGTTAAAGAGGGAAGGGTATCAACTACCGAGGAACAAGAGAGAACATCCTTAAATAATTGAGACTGGGGAGGATAAGGCCCCGCATACTCTAGGCTAAAGAATCCTTTCTTCATATCTTGCACCTGGGCAGAAACGCTCCCCCAAGGTGTCGAGGACGAAGTCCCCATTATCCCTTCGTAGCCCTAACAGGGCTAAGCAACAAAAGCGAGAACCAGTGCACAAAGAGAAAAAAGGAAGAAAGAGATGGGCGTTGAAAAAGAGCTTCAAGGTGAAGAAATTAGGGGTGGAGGAGGGAAACCCTAAAATCGCATGAGGTGGCGCTTAGGGTGAAACGAGAGGAAAAATGAAATTTGATTCCTTCTTTCATGATTGAGACGAATTAATAAAAAAATAGGTATTTGTATATACGATGAATTAGTGAAAGAAAAAAAAAACTTTAATCTTACTACACATATTTACATTGAACTCGCATAAAATAAATAAATATTTAGAGATAGATTTAAAATTGTCAAAATATTTTAAAATATATCTTTTAATGTATCGTAAAAGAAACCTATAATAAAGTTTAGTTTAGGATGATAGACCAAGACTATACCACTCACAACAAAAGAAAGTTTAGATAGAGGAACCTTCCGGGCGATTTTGAGGCGATTCTAGGGTTTGGGTTGTTATTTCTTTCCTTTGGGTTCTTCTTTCCTCTTTTCTAGGCTGTTTTCTTTTTTGTTTTATGTTGTGTTTTCTTTGGGAGCTTATGTCTTCCCTGTTTCGATTTGCTTTTCTTAGCCTTTGTTGTCCCTTTCTTGTTTCTTGAAGTTCTGTTTATTGGCCTTCGGGTTTGTTTTTTTTTTTGAGGTGAGGGTGGGGTGGGGTGGGGAGAGGTGGGATGAGAACCCTTTGTCATCAATCCCTTCATAAGCTTCTTTACGTAATGCTAGATCTTGATCTTTTAAAGAGGCTCTTGCTGGTTCAGTTGGTTCTTCCTCTACCCTCAAATTTGTTCAGTCATCCTTTAAAGGCTGTCTCGCACTTCTATTAGAAGATTCAGTTTTTGCTCAACTTGCAGCTCCTTTTGGTTTTACCCTTTTGGGTAAGTTTGTTCTAAAGCGACCTAATATTGATGTTATCCAAAATTTTTTTTATATCCTTAAGCTTTATGGATCTTTTCATGTTAGTTTACTAGATCCCAGAAATGTGGTTATTCAATAGAGTAATGATTTGGATTGTAGCCAAATTTTTTCTTGGCGCTCTTACTATACTCAGTCTTGCCAAATGAGTCTTCTTAAATGGACTCCTGGTTTTGATGTTCATCATGAATCTCGGATTGTTCATATTTGGGTGTCTTTTCCTAACCTTAGGCTGCATTTTTTCAACTCTCAAATCCTTTTTGGCCTACCTTCTATCCTTGGCCGACCTTTGCAAACGGACCAAGCTATGGCTTCAGTTTCTCGTCCGTCGGTGGTTAGGGTTTTGGTTGAGGTTGATATATCTAAAAAATATCCTAATGAGATTTGGATTTTGTTTGAAATCAATGGTTATTTTCAAAATGTTGAATTTGAAAATTGTCCCAATATTTGTTCTCATTGCAAGATGCACGGTCATAGTTTGAGTGAATGTTTTAAATTGCATCCCCACCTTAAGAAAGATAAAGAAATTGTTAGGCCTACTAAAATGCAGGAAGGCAACACGAAAGTTGATAGTATTGCTAATTTGGTGGAAGGTAATGGTAATTCGTCTCACACTAAGGATGTGGTGGATTAGCCTGTTATTTAGGCTATTCCTTCATCTTCTAGTAATGAACTTAATGTGAATCTTATTTGTGATGTGGGAAAAGGAAAATTTTTTCTTAATGAGGTCATTAAAGTGGCTGACCATTCATCATCTACTACTGTTTATGAATCCTTACAAAATGTTACTCAGGTTGTTGTGGTGGAGGATAATAATACTATTGATGTTAATACTAACATTACTATTGAGAATGATCAAGTTATTTTTGTTCAAGGGGAGGAGTTGCCATTGGTGGTGAATTCTCCTATAGCTCATATTGTTAGTGCAAAGAACTTGTGCAATGATAGTGTGGAAACTTTGTTGGAGGAGGAGGCGGTTCCTTCTCAGGTTAGTCAATCCTCGGCCATAACCGAGAAAGGGAATTTATTGTTGGAGGAGGAGGCGGGGCCTCCTTAGGGTAAGGCCCTTTCCGAGAAAGGTAACTGTTCTTTTGAAGGTAATTAGAGGTTTTAAACTACTTCAGAAGATGGTGTTTTCTTTGTTGAAGGTGAATGACCTTTTCCTATTGGGCCTTCAGGTAACTTAAATGATAAAACTATTCTTTTATCTGATTTATATCACTGTGATGCTTATACTGATAGGAAAATAGACATTTTGGCTAAGTGCTATGCTTGAGAAGACAATGACCTTAGTTTTTCTAAGGGTCGTAGTAAATGTGGAAGGAAACCCAGAAATGTTATTTTACAATCACCTAGAAGTTCCCGATCGCATACTTCTCATTAATTATGTTTTTTATGTTTAACACCATTATTTAGAATGTGCGGGGTATTGGCTGCACCTCCTCTAAACTTAGGGTTAAAAACTTATGTCATTTTTCATAATACTACCATCCTTGTTTTACTTGTACCTCTTATTTTTGTGGATAAATTATCTAGAACTGCTAGGTCTTTGGGTTTTCATAATGCTCAGTCTAATATTGCCAGTAAAATTTGGATTTTTTGGAAAGATTGTGTTAGAATTGTTTTTATTGGTGATTTCATTCAAGTTTTACATTGTAATATTGAAAGTTCTAATGTGCAATGTGGTGCATCCTTTGTTTATGCTGCTTCTTCTCGATATATTATGAGGGCTTTATGGGAGCAAATCTTGCATTTTAATAGTGTTTGTAATCTTCCTTGGCTTGTTGGAGGTGACTTTAATACGATTACTAGCTCGGATGAAGATATTGGGGAGTATCTTCCTATATAAAGGTCTATGGAGGAATTTATAGATATGATTATGGCTTATAGTCTCATTGATATTTGGTTTTCTGGAAACAATTTTACTTGGCATCGTGGGCATTTGTGGCAGAGGTTGGATAGGTTTCTTTTTAATAACTCTTGGTTGAACACTTTTAATTTGACCAGGGTTAAACATCTGAGTCGTACTCTCTCGGATCATTCCCCTTTGCTTATTAACATTTAGAATAATCCTAAAAGGTTCCCTACTCAGTTTAGATTCCAGAATATGTGGCTTCATCATGATTCTTTTCTTGAGGTTGTTCAGGTGAATTAGAATGCTCCTGTTTATCCTAATCATTCTATTTCTAACATGAAAAGATTATGGCTCAAGTTGAAAAGACTTAAACTTGTTTTGAATTGGTGGAATCATAATATTTTTAAAGATTTATTTAACAACATTTTACTTGCTGAAAATAAAATTAACACCCTTGAGGATCTTTGTCAGTCGGATTCCTATGAGGCTAATCTGTGTATTCTTAATGAGGCTAAAGTGAAGTTGTCTAAGCTTCAGGTTGAAGAAGAAAATTTTTGGAAACAAAAACAGCCGCCAAGCATTTAGTGGAAGGTGACAATAACAGTAAATATTTCCTTGCTTTGATTATTAAGAAATGGACTATTAACAATATTCATAAATCTCTCGCAAGGATGGCTCTACTACAAAGGATAGAGATGAGATTATTAGGTTGGCTGTTAATTTTTTTCATAAGCACCTTAATAAGATTTTTATTCCTGTTTCTAGTGTTGACCCTTCTTTTATTTCGGATGTTATCTCTCTAGAGGAGAATGACTCTTTATCTAAGTCTCCTCTTCTTGAGGAGATTGAAGATATCTTATTTAATATGAATGTTGATTCTGTTATTGGTGTTGGATGATTTTAGCACTAATTTAGTCCAAAAAACTTTCTCTATTAGTTCTAATGATATTTTCTCCGCTATCACGAATTTTTTTAATGGCTTTACAATTCCTAAGTTCTTTACGTATACTTTTATTATTTTAATTCCTACGAACATTGCTGTTAATTCGTGGAATAATTTTAGACCGATTAGTTTGTGTACCATGTTTTATAAACTTATATCTAAACTTTTGATGAACAAGTTATCTTTTTTTCTGCCTAAGATTATAACTCCTTATCAAATGGGCTTTGTTAAAGGTCGAGCAATTGTTGACAATATCCTTTTAGCACATGATTTCTATCAGGATTTGGATATTAAGGTGAGAGGTGGTAACATGATCATGAAATTGAATAATGCTAAAGCCTATGATAATATTAATTGGAGTTTTATTTATAAAATGTTGAGTCTTTTTGGTTTTGATTTGAAATTCATAAATCTCATAAAATATTGTACTGAAAGTCCTTCTTTCTCTATTATTGTGAATAGTAAAAGTCATGGTTATTTTCAAGCTTCTCATGGTCTGAGGCAAGGTGACCCTTTGTCTTTGACTATTTTTATTATTGCTGCTGATTATCTCTCTAGGGGTTTGGCTAATCTTTTCTTTAATTTTTCTAGTCTTTATTTCAAAACTTTAGGAGGCTTTCATATCTTCCATTAATGTTTTGATGATGATTTCATTGTATTTACTAACACTTCTAAGAATATGATTAGTAAAATTTTAAGATTTTTTTGACACTTTGAATCTATGAGTGGTCTGTCTTTAACAAGCAAAAATGTAATTTTATTGCTAATAAGAATGTTGTTCCTGATCAGATTTTGGATATTAGGTATCTTACTGGCTTTTCTCAAAGTGCCTTACCTCTGAAATATTTGGGTATTCCTCTTTTTAAGGGCAGAAAGAGAGATTTCTTCTTTGATGATTTAATTTCTATGGTTCAGAATAGATTGTTCTCTTGAAATTCTACCTTTTTATGTTTTGGTGGGCGTCTCACTCTTATTAAAAGTGTGTTATGTTCTATACCGGTCTATAGTTTTCAAACTCTCCTTCCTATTAAGAGTGTTTGTCTTAGAATTGAGAGAATTTTTTTTAAAATTTTTTTGGAAAGGTTCTGGTAATAATTCTAAGATTCATTGGAAGAATTGGGGAGGGTGCTGTGGTACTAAGCAAGAAGGGGGATTAGGGTGTAAAGACTTGAGAGTGATATGGCTTGGGCTTTCTCTTTTAAGCTGTGGTTTAATCTTAGGGCTAATGTCAGTCTGTGGGCCAATTTTATGAGGGATAAATATATTGGTGGGAAACATCCTTCCTTGTGTAATTTTTCTAGAGGTCACTCTAAAGTTTGGCATCAGATTTTTCGGTTAAATGGAAAATGGAGTCTTCGTTAGTTTTTGGCCTTGGTAATAGGAACATTTTCTTTTGTCAAGATAGGTGGCTTAATGGTGAATCCATTGATTCTTTACTTAACACTATCTCTATCTCTAAAAAGAAGGTTAGTTATTTCTTTTCTTCTAATGGGTGGGATTTAGAGAAGATGACTGCTACTTTTTCTGGATAGTATTATCCAACTTATTCTTAAGATCCCCATTAATGGCAATGTGAAAGATGTGTTACTCTACTCGGGTTCTAAAGATGGCTGTTTCAGTATTAAGTATGCCTGACATTCTTTCAGAATTAAAAATGACACTTCTAAATTTTTTAAAATGATTTGGCATAACACTATCCCCTCTACTGTATCTAATTTTATATGGAGAATTATTCATAGCTTCATTCCTACAGATAAAAATTTGAGAAAGAGAGGTTTCATTATTACCTCTAATTGCCAATGTTGTTTTCATGTTGACAATATGCATCACGTTTTTATATCTGGTCCTATTGCGGTTAAGGTTTGGACTTTTTATGAGGATTTATTTCATTTGAATTTATATGACGCTTCTTTTTCTATATCTCAATTGCTTGATCATTGGTTTGTGGAGTCCAAAGGACATATTAGAAATGTGATTTCTTCTCTTATTTGTTGGTTCCTTTGGTTGGAAAGAAATGACTCTCATTTTAATGGGGTGGAGATGAATCACTAGAGAATTATTCACAAAATTAAAGATAAGGTCATTGCTCTTTCCTCTGCTAATTTGCTTTCTATAAAGATATTTAGAAATTTTTATTATACCCTTTCTTTTTTTGGTGTTAATGGGGAGTTGGATAAGGCTCAAATTAGATCTATTTGCACGAATTGGTGTAAGCGTAATATTAATTACTTCAAGTTGAATGTGGCTTGGGTTAAAGTTGGTAGTAATTATGGCTATGCTGGTATCAGAAAAAATCATCTTGGTTTATACATTTCTGGCTTTACTGGGCCGGCTTTTGTTGAGGATAGTCACATGAATTTTTTTACGGGTGTTCTGCATGGGTTAAAGCTTTGCAATATTTCTTCTATTCCGAACTTTGTTTTAGAGCCTGATTCATTTTTTAACAGCCTGTTGAGTCTCGATATAGATGATAGTAGGTATGGACATGATCTATTTTACACCATGAGAATAATTAAAGATGAGTTGAAGTCTTTTTCTTACTCCTATTCTTTAATTAAGGTGGATGGGAAGGCTGCTGTGCAGGCCTTGGCCATTTTGGGTACTATGTTTATTATAAGGAGCTTTTTCTGGAGCAATTGCCTGCCTATGTTCAAGGCCTTGTCAAATTAGATCAAATTGGT
>NW_021319518.1:5989620-5994033 GCF_001605985.2 Dendrobium catenatum | reverse complement strand
TTGAACAAAGATGATTATTTTAAAAACAACCTTTTTTTCATCGTACAATCGTGAAATACTACGGTGCTGTTTATTTTTTGTTTGTTCAAGTGAGAACGACTCAAGGGTGAATATAGACAATGAGAGGTTATGAGTTAAGAGAGCTGATATGCATTATTTCTCTCAAATCAACATAATAATTAGTTCGTAAATTTTTAAAATAATTATCATTAAAAGTTTAATTAGTTATTAAATCAACAAAAATATTAAATTTATAACTAGCCAAAGTCGCCCACTGATTGGGCGACTTGCTTAAATTATAAAATATTGAAAAAAAAATTTACGAGAGAAGAGTAAGTTGAAGCAGAGAGTGAACTAAGGGATTAAAGGGATATTTAAATGAGATGGATAGAGAAATAAATTATGAGATATAAATTTAAAAAAAATCCAAACAATTTCTTTTAATACAATAGGTCTGTGATGGCAGCGTAGGTTTAGAACTGTTGTAAAATTAATTGTTGACCCAGACCGAGAACTGCACCGAGCCCGAGGAAACCGGAAAACGCGATTTAAACTGTAGATCTTGTTGCACAGAGCTTTTCGGGTTTTGGGTTGATATCGCGAACGCTCGTCAAAGATCACGGTCACGGTGTTGCGGTCAAGGCACCCATCTTCCATCGGACATTGCACGAGTGTCCCACCCGAAAACCCCGGATAATTAAATAACCAAAGAGTTAATTACCAAGTGTATCTCCCTCAGCCATTGGCCCCTTGCCGCGATTGTCGTCTTATTGCCTGCAGTAAATCCATCACCAATGTTCTGTAAGATGGAAGTTTCTCGTGGAAACTCATCTTTATATGAGGGTAGATTCGGTAGGTGCCAGGCCACGCAGCCCGGCTGGCCGTCTCTGGAAATCTGAACACTCTGGTGTTGTAAATTCCGTAGTGGGGGAAGCGCGCTTGGCACTCAGCAGGCCAAACATTTTGATATTCCCCTCAGAATATCACTAACGGTAGCTGGTAACTCCACGCGCTCGTACCTTGCCCTGCGATGCCTCAAGCTCTGCTGATAGGTAATCCAAAGTGCCGCATACCTCAATGCAGGCTCTGGATTTCTTTCTACCAGCGCGTAATGGCACTACTCGCCGTATGTCTGACCCACGGTGTCGAGGATTCGGGTTGACCTAGACCTTCTCGGCAAATATTGCCATGGTGGTCAGTGGTTCGGGTCTCCATTCAGATCTGGTGACAAAATTAAGAGCGCGCCACGTTGAGGTTGCAAGAAAGACGTTTTACGGGTCGGTTCGAAGCTTAATGGTAATCAAGTGTTTTCGCAAAATCTGCGAGTTCTGAACTTTCTTCCAAGCACGCGCTTTGAGCCCTCTGGTATGTAATGGCCTCGGCAACCATCTCAAAATTTTTTAAGCCACCTTCCGATTGTGGGAGCTGCGAGATTGCGTATCCGAGGTATCAGGAATGATTAACATTAATCTCTACTCGATTATCCGCTCAAAGGACAATCATCATGACTGCAGTCATGCACAACCATCTCGTGACAAGCTTTTCGCGCATAATATTTGAGAATATGGGCTTACGACAATTCTCAAATTTTGTTGCAGAAGTTTCCGAACTGTTTTTGCCTCAGAGCAATTCGAGCCGCGCACCCACCCTATGATTATCACTTTTCCTCAAGTGAGTATTAGTAAGGTTTCGTGAATCTAGATGAGTACAGTTATTTGAAGATATTGATATTTTTGTAAACACCCAATATATTGAGATGAAATAATATTGTTCTCAGACAATCCGACAGTTACACTAGAATCAGACGTAAGTTATCGATAAATCGAGCAAATAAATCTGCTTTGGGTCTACGATTAAAGAGATGTGACACGGAGTGTAGGAAAAATCACGTTTATCTGTTTTTGAGAGGCTTATTCGTGCTTATTGTCAAGGAGAGACAATTTAAAAGCTTCTAAGCTTAGAATCGAACAAGACTTACTTGGCTTCTACGAACCCACATATCTACCTCATAAAAACTGTGATGTAATTTCAAATTGTGTCTTGCTCTCTATGTAGACTCAGAGCATAATATAATGGAGTAATACTCTTTGAGAGTTCTTTCTCAGATTTCTCTCTCAATAAAAACAACTTAACACTACGCACATTATAAAACCTGTGTTGAATCAGTGCTTATCTATGGGAACACAATCGTGAAATAATGAGAAACATATGAGTGGTGTCCTCGGGTCGTGAGAAATTTTTTATCATATATACACTTCGTATATTTTGTTGTTACGGTATCTCTATTTCCTAATTCCTAGTTAGTTCATTCGGGTTTCTGCTTACCTCTTACTTTGCTATACCGTCTCCGGAGTTCCATCGGTTGAAAAAGATGGCACGAGCTTTTCGGTTTATCGCTCGACGACAACTTATGTCCTACATTTTAAATTTATTTATTTTGTTGGTTTAATAGTTAATTAAGCAGTTTTCACTATAAAGTAACCTGTTGAAAGTAACTTATTTTTTTTACACCAAATTTTAACCCTTAGTTCAATAAGAAGTTAATTGAGACAAAAAAAGAAATAAAATGAGAGAAAAGAGATCAATCCCAAGAAATTCTATGAGTTTTGATATTCAACATCACGCGACGCATGATATTCAAATATGCATTCGATATTATTCAAGACACATTTTGAATAAAAGGCTCATTCCATTACTGTCGAGTTTTTAGGGTGCGATTCATTGATATATTAAATAATGCGCTGCACTTCTAAACGCCTTAAGGGCATACGTTCACAGGCTTCGTGTTAATTGAGAGTAGTGCCGTAAATCTTGAGTTCTTATTTGCTTCACGCAACTCGAAAATAATTTACCCAAAAGGCTTCACTGCAAAGATCCATACATTTAAATAAGTATACCAAGGTTACATGGAAGTTTGTTTCTGATAACTTTACTAGACCTTGACCTCTTCGGAACATCACCAAGGCTCAGATTACTTTCGTGCAACCAGACACAGGCTCTCACATATCCAATAAATAAATGTTTTTCCGTCGCGGTGTAGCATTACAAGCTCTACCAGTACGATAAGCACCAATACGTCCATCTATCCGTGACGCGTAAACTAATTGCCGAGACTATAATGTTGGGACTAATTTGCGGTGGTTAAGAAGCACTATGCTCAAACCTGAGTACATCAGTCGGTAAGCTTCTATAATGTGTTCGCCATTCAACAGCTCGCTTCATTTGACTATACCTCAAACTAGTGATAATTTCCTTTTCCTTCGCTAGACATTTCTTGAAACTGTCAGTAGGCTCTCTAATTCCACTATCCATCGGACGTCTCGGCTCCGCGCCTTTTCAGAACGGAACAGGCGACAATTTGCTCAGTTTTCGGGTGCTATCTCCATATATCGTCGAACGAAACGACTTCAAGCGGCGACAAATTCCAGATTCGCAAGATAAAATCTTTACTTGATATGTTAGGAGCGTCCACATCAGAAAAAGGGATATCAACATTAGATCGCAAATTTGCCACCTTGTCTGCCCGATGCGGTGCGGGGTAACCGAGCCACGAAACGAGAGCTGCAACGGTAACGACCAGATAAATCAGTGATAAACTGCGAGATGATGAGACATCTTGGGTGAAGCGTACGCACCGATGCTTTCAGTGGTAGTTCCAATCTGCTTTTCGTCAGAATGCGATACAGTGCACGAGAGCGGCGAGTATGAAGACAATTTATACATTCGTGGACGCAAGTGCGTGCAGTGTGTGATCACGGACAAATTGGGTCTTCAAGTGTCCGTGGTGGTTGATTCGTCCTCAGGGATCCGAATCTCGGTCTTATTTTCAGTGGAGATCCGGAAAACTATCACCGCATAGAGGAGTTCTAGTTGACAGAACTATGCTTGTTTGCGTTGCCACATGGCCCTCCAAGCTGTTGATCTGCTTCGGCACTACCGCCGCCTTGCATCCTTCCGCCATTACGCCTCAAGAATCGACGAGCTCTGATCACCAGTTGGTGTGGAAACCGCAATCAACCTGCAAGAATACCACGAAAATAGGGAAAAATAGAGCAGACTGAAATAGAAAAACAGTGAAAGGAAGAGGAAGAGAAAGGAGAAGAAAAGTGGAATAGGCAGAGAAATCTCAAGTATCATAGTATTCATTTTCATACCTGATGATCCGTCTCCTTCTCTACAGATATTCACTAAAAGCAATACTAGGAAAATTGTTACTAAAGCAGATGAAGCTGGTAAAACTGGCACTTGCAGAAAATAAAACAGTAAATAAGCATCAAAGCTAAAAACTAGCTAGGTAAGTGGAACCTTTCGCAGGTTTAAGAGGGTATGATGGGACTCTCATAACCCGCAGGACTAGGATAAGCACTCAAAACTTCTTAGAAATCAACATTAAAACAATTTTTGTACTGGAAG
>NW_021319518.1:5981317-5989520 GCF_001605985.2 Dendrobium catenatum | reverse complement strand
AAGGAGGGAGAGAGAAGAAGAAGAGAGAGAGAGAGGAGAGACACCTACCGACCTTCTACCCTTGCCGACCGATCTCTGAAGCCAAACTCCGATCGCTCTCTTCCTTGATTAACGGCTTGTAAGGATATAGGTTTGTTTTATTCTTTATTGTTTATATATATTGTTATTCTATATATATTATTATATATATATATATATATTTATATATATATATAATGTATTTAATTATATTAGTTTTGATTTAACTGTAATTATCTTTAAATTAATTAAAAGTTAATTATAATTTAGTTATTTTTATAATTATAAATAATTAAAAATATTCTCTAATTAATTATGATTTAAGATTTATCATAATTAGTAATATTTATTTTGAATTACATTATATGTTAATAAATACTTAAATCTATAATTAATTTAATTTAATCTATTGATTATTATAATTAATTAAATTATTATAAAATAAAAAATGATTCCCTCCACTCTCGTTCTCGATGTGTGTCGGACGGCAACTCTAGCAGCCTTTAGTGGCCGTAGGTGGGGAACCCGGTGCGACAAATACGACGGGTAAAGCAGAGTGACCCGATCGACCACGTGTCAACACAGACCAACCCCGCGGAAGGTATGAACTCTTCTAATCAAAACCTTGTTTTCAATGTACGGTGTAGGCAACAATGAGAGAACTGTACCTAAGACGCCTTATTGGACGTGGTACGGATGCGATCCGTCGGCACGTTTACGCGAGCGGAGGTCGCTCTAAGTACCCGGGCGGGGGAAATCAATCTGTTAATCTTTTTCAAAATGTCTTTTTTAAAACCCATGCCGCCTTTATTAGGTGGTGGGAGGAACAAAAATACAACCGCCGCGGATGTCTCACCAACACCAACCGTTGCAAGCCTTATAGTGGACTATGAGCGGGGTGCAGCCTCTTGGTTTTTTCTTAACGGGAGATAAGGGAGTGGGATAAGTGACAAACGCGGGAGAGGAGGCACGGCTAAATAAATTTCAGAAATTAATGCCGGAAGAATTTTGGGTTATGGGGTGGGGAAAAGTGTCAAGTGTAACCTTTGAGAGAGGATCCGCGAGACATTGTGATTTCGAACTTAGAAGGAAATGTGGATACTTGGTCATTGGAAACCAAACATGGATTTAATTCAATTTGATTCAAATAATTAAAAATGTTTTGCTAATGGGATTGTGACTTGTTCGTTGGTGGTTTGGGCTGAATGTCTGATGGGTTGTGCTTGTTTTGATCTTGTATGATTGAACCAAAATTTATTCTGGTCGTTGTGATTGTTGTTGATTTTTTTGTTACGGAGTCAGGAAAGGGGGATTTGTTGAATCAAGGGTTAAAAATCATGGTGTGGGTTTGTTTGTATCATATGTAGGCTTGGATTCTTTGTTATTATTTGACTTGAATTCTTTGAGTCAAAGTTTGGCGTGGGGAGGCTTTGACGGTGTGGATGTTAGATTGTGATTCATTTGCTTGTCTTGTGATTGCTTGATTGATATATAGGATCGATGGTAGGTGTGGTTTGTTCTTAGCGGATTGGGCAACTTTTGAATTTCATAGCTAAACATAATGGCTTGGGGATTTCATAACTTGTGATTTATAGAGTCCCTTGCTTTGGTGCATTGGTATTGATGATAATACTCAAGTGTTAGGTGCATTTGGGAGCATTAGTGGATTCATGTTTGATGAGGGGATGGTTGTAATGAACTGACTCCTTAAGGGCCATGACCGAAGATTGCATGTATGTTGTGAATGGTATTTAATGTTTGTTGGGAGGTTTAAGGTTCATTGGGTATTATATAGTTCAGTTAAGTTTGTTTCATTGTCGGTTTGACATTGTTGAATCGTTACAGTTGAGTAAGAGAGACTACACTTGAAGGTGAATGGCGGCACTTGTAGAAAGTCGTAGCACACTAGTTGTCTGTTACAAATTATTGACTTGTGTGATTGATGCTACGGGTTAGTGTATTTATACATGGCCAATTGATGGTCAGGCAGGGGTCGTGGTGCATTGACCTGCTACGAATAAAAGGCGCGTCTTAGAGGGAATTCTTCGAGTGTTGCGCCCCGGATTGTGTCCGGGGGTTATTCTATTCTAGTTGCCTTTGTTTCAGGTGCTGGGGGGTATGTTAAACCGGGGCCGGCGGGTTTTCTCCCACGTGACGTTTAGGGATGATGACGGGAGTTGAAATGTGATTTTCTGTTTTGATACCGTCCTCTATTCGGGCATGGAGTCCGACAGGTTCGACCTCTCAGAAAAAATTCCCCATTGCTACCGGGCCTTAATTTGTTTATAATTATTTAGGGTTTTAGGCTCGACCATGGGAATTCATAAAAAGCTAGCTAACAGAAACCGCTTCGTAGCTTTTTGTCGATGTTGACGGGTTAGCGGGGGCGGTCGAGATGCCTAGTGATGGCGTGTTGGTGCAGTTCTACGGGGGTTCCCCAATAATTTCAATATTCCAATCACACATCCGTCCAATCCCAAAATCCAAATTTCCTAATTTATATTGAATTAATCAATTAAGATATGCCTGAGTTGTGGGTTCTATTGTCGGGTTGTGTGTTTGGTTTTAAATTATATGCCGTAGGAAGTGTGTTCTCTAACCGGGTTCGGCCAATTGCATGCAGGGTAAGTTTGACCGGCCTTTGACGAGTGGTTTTGCCGCCAATTGGCACGATGCGGTTTGGCGGCCTACGCTCACTTATGGCCGTTTAATCTTGAGTGGAATAATAGGATTGTCGATAGGGACAAGCATCTGTCAGTAGGTGGGATTAATTTGTATTAGATCCAGTAATAGGTTTGGAGAGCCATGGCTGCGCAGGATCTTATCTATAGGTTGGGTAGATAATCTTGACTAAGTTAGACCAGGGACCGATGAGGGCCGGGACGACGGTAACCATGGCTATTGATTCGGACCATACATTCCCCATCGCTTAAGTGAGGGTGTGATTTTACTTTTACTATCAATTCCTCAACATTTTATAATTTCTCATTCACTGCTTGCTTATTGGTATAATTTCTACGTTGTGTGTGCTTATGGTTCCTTCGTGTCGGAGGGGGGTTTATTCTGGGGATTGGTTAGGAACGATGTCTAAGTATCCATGGGGGCGATTTGGGTAGTGTTTATTACCCATTGCTTCCCAATTTTACCTCCGGGAATTAGTTCCGTTAAAATCCTCGCGATACTGGAAGGAGCGAGCGGGGCGAAGCCGATTCTTCGGGCATGCTATGCCAGGACTCTTTCAATATTTTTAGTTTACGAAATCCTGCCTTACGGTTTGATTTACGACCATCGGATTTTGGTGGCTGAAACCTGCCAAGTTCGTTTCCAGCACTCATGCCGCTAAGGATAATTCACCGAATCATGCTGATCACCGAGCTGCTATACATTGTATCATATTTATCCTTTCGTCAATCACAAACCTATTTATCTTGTGCCGAATTAATCCCTTTATCGCATTTTAGCATTAGTTGGTCTCTCTGCTATGGCTCCAAGTCAAATTCGTGAGCTTCTTGTCCCTTTCGATCTCTCGGACCCTTCGTTCAACCGTGACAGGCAAATCACTCTTTTTTCCTAATTTGATTGCTTCCTTAGAGGCATTGTTCTCTCCACACATGGTTATTTTTCTCTTCTTAACTGATGCCTGTATTGTTATTGTTTCTTCTGGAGGCGATTCTTTGTAAGGATGTCAAATTGGCATTGTAATCGTTTATTATCTTGAGATATATTTATATTTATTGATCGTCTTGACTCTTGTTCATCATCATTAACACAACTTCTCCCGCTTCTTTGCTAAGTTTTTGTCTCAATATTGGGTCGTTGGATTAAATTAATTCTTATTTGTGTTAGTATTGATATATTGGTTGTTATGAGCTAGTTTTGATGTCTAAAATATCTGTTATGGGGTGGAAATACAAAATATGAATGGTTTCCTCTTTATTTATTTTTCTCCTTTTTTTCTTTTTTAGAGTGATATGAAATTTGTGCTCAATTGAATTGTTGTTATGTTTTTTTCATACTTCGTGCTTTGTTTGCTTCTTTTCTGGTTTTTTTGTATGTTTCTTTGTGTATATGTTCGATAAGTTATGTCTTTTATGAGCTTGCTTTAATTAAGAGTGATGGATATATACTATATATGTTGGAGTGGAATTGCTAACAATATTATGCAATGATGGATATCTAGAAATCATTAAGGTAAATTTAATAGACCCGTAGGTAACGAGTTGGTTGTCTGAGTGTTAGTATAACATCTGGATATTAGTTGAGCCAAATGATTAATGTTAATAACTATTATGCTGACTTTTTTTACGGTAATTAATGATTATTATTTGAGTGATATTGGCTTGGTGGTGAAATTTTAAGGCACGTTTAGAGAGTAATTGATGTTGAGGATTGTGGGAAGGGTAGTCATAGGGTTACTCGATGACCTATTTAAATGATTTGCAGGAATAGATTTTATATTGTAGTCAGTACACATGGGGAATGATAAAAGTAATGATTCCAAAGCACCCCAATTGATGTGGGTATAGGTTAATGATTGTGATGTTTCGATGGTCCTATCTTTTTTCTTGTGTACAACGAAGATGCGCGGCAAACTAAGGCTTCCAATGTAGATTGGCCGTCCGCACTTGTTTGCAAAAAAAAAAACTGAATAGTTCTTACCATTTAACTCACTTGTTTTTGGATGTGGCTGTGTATGGGGTTTGCTGGTGGAGTTTGCATTTTTTTTAAATTGTGCTCCTATTCTTTTATTTAGACCATGGCGGTCATTGTGGAACTGTTCGTCCAAGTTTCAATTGTCTATTTTTAGAGGCATTATTTTCCAGTTTTTTTTATGCTTTGTAGGAGCATTTTTAGAAAGATGAAGGTCTGTTATGCTTCAGCTGTAATATGATTTCTTCCCTCGGAAAGTTTCGGGGAACCTTGTTTGTTTTATTATTAGTGAATGTATTGTTGGTTATGGATTGTTGGTTTTTGGGTTTGATCGATTTTTTTTAGGATGAGGATTTATTTTCTTTAAATAAATTAGTGTAAGGGCCTATTAGGATTGTGTATTACCTGTAGAGCTTGGAATCGCCGCTAAAGTGTGGTTACCACTTGCTTATTTTAATGTTGTATGCCGATGTTGTTGGACTGTTGTGTTTTTCACTTCAAGGTGATGTGGCCGCCCTCGGCCAACGCAATCCGTACAGTAAGTTTCATGGGGCTTCAGTGATCATTGGCATCTCAATGTCTCCTTTTATTTCATCCCCCAATGCAATTTCTTTTCCTCGGCGATGCAGCTAAGTGTTCAATTATATATACTCCATAACTGCACAGATGTGCCTGTATATGGAAGACCTCCCTATCTAACCGGAAAGATCCCTCGTGTGCAATGTGTCTAATGGCCCGATAATCACTATGCTCACCTCTGGTGACCCATCTATTGGTTCCGGATTGTATTTGAGAGCCTTTATCTATCTTAACGTTTAGGGAGGTGTTGGGGGGGGGGGGGAGAAGTGAAGAAATGAAATACTTATCTTTAGATATGCATGGTGGACCTGAATTTTGTAGTTATTATTATAGTCAATAAATATGATTTCAGGAGATAATTCCTTTAGGTTGTTTTGACAGGCCAGGTGATGATTGCGTGGAGGGGTAGATTTTGTAAGGTGCCTTTGTCGGCTGTGGTGTTTGGTACGTTGTGCCAGTGTTCAGCTGGTCGATACTTTTCATTGTAACGTTTCTTCAATGCTGAGTGTTGTTTTCTGTTGTATGTTTGTAGAAGTTAATGCTTTAATGGTTGCTGTGGAGTTGACAAATTCTCTGCCCAACTTTCTTGTGTCGTGGCATTTTCTTTAATTGGTCAGCAGATTGTTGTTACTTCGACTGTACTTCCATTTAATTTCAAGTGGAGCAGCCAAGGTTTGAAAGAAGTGTTTCTAGTTTTTTTTTTTTTGTGACAATGGAAATATTTCTCTAGTGCCTTCATTAGGAAATTGATTGCTATTGTGAATGGTTCATATCATGACTGTCAAAAAAAAATTCTCCCCCTAGCATATCCCACTTTAAACATTTAAATCAGGCTGCAAAGATTTTGTTTTTTTTCCATTTTTAAAATTTCTTGCCTGGTCAATGCATTGGTCCCTTGAATTTTTGGGAATTTTTTTATCACTTATGGTGATCGATTCTTTTCATTCATGTGTTTATCCAATATTTTGATGGTATTTTTGATCCTAATTTGCCCCGGATCATCTATTTGATTAAAGTTTTTAATATTCATGTTTACAGTTACATGTAACAATCTTAACTTTGCTTTCAATCTAATTGTTCTGAATAAAGGATGAATTTTCTATGTTATTGTAAGTCTTAACAACCTAATTTAACATTTAGTTTTTCACTCAATTGTAATTCCCAATGATTTTTTATACCATTTAGATTATTAGCTCATCCAGCTATTTATAGTTTATAAATCTTTAGATCTTGGTTTTATTTGTGGCTTATTTTTTCTTATTATATTTTTTATTTTCATTTTCCATATATAGATGTTCAAGAACTAAACCCATAAACCTACATATCAACTTTTCTAGTATGAATTGAATAAAAGTTCATTTTATAGCTAGTCATATATATTATTTTTATTTTTCTTTTTTTCTTTTTTTTCACGTTAATTTTGGATGTTTTCTTAAAATATCAGGCATTTTGTATACCATGTTGATGTTTAACTTAAACCTTGGACTCGAAATGATCTTTTGATGTAACCATATTTGTATTTTGTCATCTAATTATTGATAGTTTTAGCCTTATGAAAATGTAAATCTTATAGCTACTCTCTCCTTTTTCTCTCTCTCTCTCGGGTTGGAGTTGGCACAGGCAGAGGGGGCGGCGGCTTCCTGTGCTGGATCGGACAAAGTCTTAGATGTCGGGATGGAGAGGTGAAGTCGGCTACGGGAAACAGAGGGAGAGGTTCGGCCGGCTTCTGGATCAGAAGTTGGGTAGAGGGTCGTGGGAGCGGGAGGAGAAGCTACGGGATTGGCTTCGGCTTAGTGGAATGGAGAGGGATCGTGAGCAGTGAGATCGTGGATGGGGAAGAGAGGTCGGGAGAGCGTGGAGAGCAGCGATCGTGAGTTTCCCGTCGGCTTAGAGGCAGAGAGTGGATGGTTTCAGTCGGAAGAGGGAGACGGGGTTGAAGCTTGCGGCTATGGGAGAAGTGTCGAAAGGAACCGAGAGCTTCTACTTCGTTTGCTCGATATTTAAAGGTGAGAATGGGAGTGGGATCGAGGTTATCGTCGCAGGATTCGCGCAGGATTTGTGCGAGGAGACGCGAATCAGCTCTGCCAGCGCCGAACAGCTGACATTTCAGCGGGTTTTGAGCGGGATTTCTGGATTCGACAGTCCGAGGTGTGCGATGCTTCAGCTGGATTTACGGGATTTTGGCAGAGCTGGCAGCGATACGAGGTTTTGTTTTCTGATTTTTTTTTTGTTTCGTTTGTGCTAAACACAGAGGTTAACAACCATGCGACAGAGGACTGTAGTTGGGCGACGGTGGTCAGGGGACCATAGTCAAGCGATAGAGATCAAATGATTATAGTCGAGTGATGATGGTCAAATAAACATAGTCAGGCGATAGTGGTCAGAGGTGCATAGTCGAGCGACAGTGATTAAGGGTCGCACGGTTTTATCCTATTGGTGCTAACTTCCTAGGTCACCCATCCTAGGATTTCTCTAGGATGAGCATGCTTAACTATAGAGTTTCTTAATGGAATGTTAACCATTACACCAAAAGGTGCCTCGATGTTCATATAAAAAGTTACACAATGAAAATTTTACCAATATGATATTATCCTCGTTTTTCGGTAACATAAATACAAGTTTGATCGGAAAATGTTAAAAATGGCAAATTATTAAAATCAGAAATAGAATAATAGTTTCTTACAATGAGACGAGCAAATCTCCCAACAAGGTCGACTAACAAAAATCGCTCTACGGCCTTCAAATCTTAGGTTCTATTTTCTCTCTCATCTATTTTCTTCTCAAATTCATTTTTTGATTCTCTATTAGCCTAATTTAAGAAGAAAAAAGGGATTTAATGAATTTAATAGTTTATAGATAATGGCTTAAGATATCTATAAATAAACGATAATATAAGAATAATTTAATTAATTTTTAGTATAAAATTCATATAAATCTTTTTTGGGATTTCAAAAAT
>NW_021319518.1:5955995-5976515 GCF_001605985.2 Dendrobium catenatum | reverse complement strand
GGTTCATTCTTCTGATCAACAACTTCCCCTTAACCAAATGGCGGTTTCAGGGACTCAGAACTTGCAACCTATTCCAAATTTGAACTCCCCCACTGAGGAAGTTTCCTTCTCTGACAATTTCCCCTTTGTTACTGACATTGCCTCGGCTAAGGTCAGCTCCCCACATTTTCCTACTTCCCCCGGCTTGGCTGCTGTGATTGCAAATCCCCCTATCTCTTCTCCCAACAGGTTTGCTATCCTGCAACCTGCAGAGGAGGAACCACCTGAACCACCTGATAACGATCCTCCCCTGTCCACTTCTCTCCTTTCTGAGAAACAAGGCACTACATTACAGAACAACACTACCAATATTCCTAAAAAACTGTAATATCAGAATCTGCTCCAGGTTCTGGGAAAGGGAAGGAAGTTCAGGAATAAATTTTAGAGTCTGATCTGTGATAGGTACTTTTGATTTTTGTACAGTCATGGCTTTTCTGTTCTGTCTTTCCTTTCTGTCTAAAAGCCATGTACTGTATTTGTAGATGATTGTTTTGAGGAAAAAGAAAAAGATAGATGTTTTGTTCCGCTGTGTTTGATGATTTATAGTAGCTCTGTGTCTATTTGAGTAAATTATTTGGAAGATTCAGTTCCGAACCAAATTCCAAAGCCAGATTCTGGTCAGTCAGTTTGTTCGTTTCCGTGTCGCGACCCGGTGCGAGCGGGATCCGTCCCGGATCGGGTCGGGTCATGACAAAAACAGCCCACCCAGCCAATTGTCACCAAAGGGAAGAGTGCTAAGAAGACTAGGTCTTCTAACTCTAATCGGAAATGACCCACTGTCCCATGGGCTGCTGGAACGTTAGGGGATTTAACTCCCTTGATAGAGTTCTGGCTTGTAAGAAACTGGTTTCTGTTCATCACCTTGACCTGCTCTGCATTTTAGAAGCTAAGGTGCCTTTGGGCTCCGTTTCGGACTATTGGTTTATTAACTCGCACAAGATTTTTGCTGATGAAGACTCTTGCAATAATTTTGGGTGCTCTAACCCTGGGAGGATTTGGGTTAAGTGGAATTCCAGGACTATCTCTTTCCTCCCCTTGCACTCTTCTTCCCAATTAATTCATGGGGTGGTCAATCACGTGAATTCCCCTAATATGCCACCTTTTATGCTCTCCGTCGTTTATGCTGCTAACTCCCCCTCTGAGAGAGCTTCCCTTTGGCAGCAGCTTATTGGTATTTCCCCCAGTGTTGCTTCCCCCTGGATCATCCTGGGAGATTTCAATTGCTGTAGGTTGGCTGAGGAAAAGTCTGGGGGCAATCCACTGAACAATGGGCGTCTTTTAGAGATGAATTCGTGGATTTTTAACACGGGTGTGCTTGAACTTCCCTCAACTGGCCTCTTCTTCACCTGGTATAATCAAAGGGTTGATGACCCTATCCACATTAAGTTGGACCGAGCTCTTGTCAATGCTGAATGGTTGGATCACTTTCCTTCATCTTTCTGCAAGGTTGAACCCCCTTCTTGCCCGGATCACTCCCCGTTGGTGATCTTGCCTGGGATCTGTTCTAAAGTTAATGCCAGGTTTCAATTTAAGCATTATTTGCTTAATTTGGATGGTTTTTGGGATGGTCTGGTCTCAGTTTTTGCTGCTCAGAACTCTGGAAGTCCTATCTCGGCTTTTTACTCTAAGCTTCATAATCTTAAAAACTTTATTAAATCCAAGAAGTGGTCTAACTCTTCTTACATTTCGAGTAAAATTAAGGAGCTTTCTTCTGCTCAAGCTCACTATATGGCACTTCTCCAACATTCCCCTCTGGACCAAAACCTCAATGATACTATTCATAACATTAACTCCTCTCTTTCTTGCCTTCATAAGAGTTGGAGTTCTTGGTTGATTCAACGGGCTAAAGCGGATTGGCTTACTAGAGGGGAAGATGATTTGGGCTTCTTGTTTGCTAGGATCAAAGCTAGAAAATCTTTTTGCCGTATTAATGAGTTGTCTACTATGGATGGGCATTTTTCTGATCCTGGGAGTATTGCAGCTGCGGCTGTGGATTGCCACTGCGGCTGTGGGTTACTTTCAGCAATTGTATAATAATCCTAATGCTCATTTTCTGGGCAACTCCTCTATTCCCATTGGTCAGACTATTCCTCCTCACTTGGTGGCTTCTCTTACTGCCTCTGTCACTGACTTGGAAATTCAAAATGTGGTTTTTTCGACTTCTAACTCAAAGGCTCCGGGACCGGATTGGTTTACTTTTGAATTTTATACGGATTCTTGGAACCTTATTGGCAATCAAGTTTGCAAGGCCATTAAACACTTCTTCTCTACTGGATTCCTTCTGAGGTCTGCTAAGGCCACTGCAACTGCTTTAATACCTAAAGGGTCTCATGCTAATAATATCCTTGATTACAGGCCTACGAAGCAATGTGTTTTACAAAATTATTGCCAAGACTCTTTCGAATAGACTGAAGGATGTTATGCCCCATATCATTCATGCTAGCCAATCTGGCTTTATTAACAAGAGAATTTCTTCTGATAATATCGTGCTTGCCTCTGAACTTTTGAGTGGTTTCAATAACACTAGGGGAAGAAGTATTTCTGTGCTAAACTAGATATACAGAAAGCTTTTGATACTGTTTCCCGGGAGTTCCTTCTGTACAGGCTTGCTAAGAAAGGTTTTTCTCCGTTATTTGTGGATTGGATAAAAGGCTGTATTGAGGATGTTTACTTCTCTGTAGTCATAAATGGGGGTCTAGAGGGGTTTTTTCCTTCTTCATCTGGCCTTCGACAAGGCTGTCCTTTATCCCCCATGCTTTTTTCGGTTGTCATGGATGCTTTCTCTTGTGCGCTAAATGCTAGCAATTTCATCGGGATTTCCTTGAATGGTTTTCTGGTTAACCACCTCCTCTATGCTGATGACATACTTGTGTTTGGAGAGGCTTCCCTTGATAATGCTACCATCCTTAATAATGTTTTATCTTCTTTTGATATGGAGTCTGGGCTAGCTGTTAATTATTCTAAATGCTCTATTTTGTTTTCTAGCCATACTCCTTTAGCTAATGAGATCACCCAGCTGCTTGGCTTCTCCCCCACTGCCAATCCCCTTACTTACTTGGGACTCCCCATTTCTCCCAAAAAGCTTAAAGCCGCTCACTTCCAACCACTACTGAGTAGGATTTCTACTCTACTTGATGGTTGGAAAGTAAAATTCTTGTCTTTTGCAGGTAGAATTTAGTTCTTAAAGTTTACTATTATGAACACGATTGCATATTGGATTAGAGGAGCTGTAATACCGAAAGGGATTTGCAAATGCATTGAGAAAGTTTGTGCCACGTTCTTATTTCATGGGTCTCATCAAGGCAAGAAACTCCATCTTGTGGCTTGGCATAAAACCTGCCTTCCTAAGGAGCTGGGAGGGCTCGGGCTTCCTTCTATTGCCTCTCTCACCTTTGCTTTTGGCTGTTCCTTTCTCTGGAGGTTTTATAACACTAACTCTATGGCTGCTGGTTGGTTTAGGCACAAATACCTTTCCCCTTGGAAGCCTTTTGGATCCAAGGCTTCTAAATATTGGAAGGTCATCTCCCTTACCGCTTATAAGATTAAAGATAAGCTGACTTTTAATGTTACCGGGGAAAATTGTGTTCTCTCTATGCTTTGGGATCCCTGGTGTCATGGCAGTGCTGTGAGAGAGTTTGCTCATCTGGATATGTTAGATGGTCGGGTTTGTGATTTCATCTCGGGAGGCTCCTGGTCTCTCCCTTCTCTTTTGAGCCAAGGGGTTGTGTGTAGAATTTCTTCTACACCTATTTTGGATCCCTTGCTCCCCCAAGTATCCTGGATTGGCTCTGTTAACCCGACCTTTAAAACCTTCCACAAGCAGTTTTTTCTTGAGTATAATGAAGTTCCCTGGTTCAAATTCATTTGGCACAAACATTACGCTTTGAGGTTTTCTTCCTATACTTGGCTTGCTCTGGTTGATGGGCTTAAAATGGCGGATGTGTTTGCTAAAAGGAACATTTTCATTCCTTCCTTATGCTCTTTTTGCAAGAATGAGGATGAATCGGTGTCACACTGTTTTTTTCAATGTGACTTCACTTTTGCGCTTCTCTCTGCTCTCATTCCTGCCCTTTGCTCTTTTTTGCTTCACCCCACGTTATATCAGGTGTTTGAATTTTTGGATAATTTGCAAAACATGAAACGTTTTGAAAAAATTTTTTGCTACTTTGTTATTTGCTGTTCTCTCTATCATCTGTGGAGAGAACGTAACGAGAGGAGATTTGGGCACCCTGGAAATTCTATAGATGCTTTGCTCAAGAAAATTTGTCATGCCATTGGTGCTAGAACTGAAAGCTGGAAACAGATTGATCGGATTAAGCAGTCATTTCCCTTCTGCTTTTTGGAACTCTGATCTGCTGTGGCCTTTTTGGAATATCTGTCTGATGGAATTTTTGGTGGAGCTTTTGGTACTCCACAACCGGACGATGATGAGTAGAACTAACTTTTCTCAGGGTATTGGTCTCTCCCTTTGGATGACTCGCTGGGAGCTGTGGAGAAAATTGGATGGGGGGTTACATTTTGGCACTCTTATTATTAGCAGTCGAGCTTCTCTGTTTTTTATGGAAGATGTGGTCGGTTTTTGGGTGTTCTTGGAATCGCAGTCTTCTGGTGGGCAACCAGTGGAGGGTGGATTTCGTGGAACTTGATTTTGTTAAGCTCTTTGCTTATTTCGTTAGTTCTGTATACCTGAGTCCGGTTTTTTTGTCCTCCTCTTCTATACCGTTGTATTTTTTAGGTGCATTCTTTTTGTCCCCTTGTATTGGGGTTTGGTTCTTTTTGTAATGGTTAGTTTTTAATATACGGGCAAATGCCCAAAATTTCCCCAAAAAAAAAAGGGCTTTTCTAATTTTAGAAATATTTGGTGATAAATTTCAGATGAAGTGCTCCATCAAATAAGACAAAGAAACGGTCCATTAGTACGTACTTATCTTGAAGTTGCTATCATTTTGGTGATAGCTTAGTCCCTTTATCTGTGGGACCCGTCTGAGCATATTAAAAATTTTATCACATCAACAAAATGAAAATTTTATTCTCAAAAATAAAATCTATAAAATAGTTTTGAAAGGAGAGAGAGAGAGAGAGAGAGAGAGAGAGAGAGAGAGAGAGAGAGAGAGAGAGAGAGAGAGAAGTTTTTTTGAAAGATGATTGATAATGGCTTAAGAAATATGAGTTATGAAAGCTGCAGAGCAACTTAAGATAAGTTTAACTATGAGAATAGAGGGTTTTTAATTTTTTTTTTTATGAGAATAGAGGGTTGTTGATGGAGTTTCTTAGAGATAAATTAGGCTTGATTTGGGACGATTTTTTTATTACTTCTAAAAAGTCGTCTCAAACGAAGTCTACATTAAGAGTTTTTGAGCATAATAGAGCTTGGTTTGTTAAGAAGTCAAATGCAACTGGTAATGCAAGAGCTAGTAAGTTAATTTAGTTTAAATTTATTGCATCTTTAAGGGATGTCAAAACGGGTCAATATGTCGGGCTCAGGTCCAACTAGAAACTGTCCTGATTAGAATCCAATCAACATGAATATGCTAGTTTAATAAACATGTCAAAAAGGTGAACTAGAACTCGTCTCGATAACCCGTTTTAATTAAAAAAATTCTCTTCCAGCACCTACTAATGCAACATATATTTCTCTACTCTTTTTCTTTTGGAAGACATTTAGGTTAATTAAAACAAATTCACACATATCATATGTCATAGCCCAAACTCTTAACTATCGAGATATTGTCCGCTTTAGCCTAAAGCCTCACAGTTTTGTCCTATTGATGTAACTTTCCAGTAGGTCACCTATCCCAGAATTGTTCTGGGATGAGCACGCTTAACTGCAGAGTTTCTTACGAAAATTTAACAGGTTTCATATCATATATGTAAAACTTAAACCTAAGACAATTGATAATCAAAACTCTTACTAACAGATCAAATGAGTTGCATCATTACTCTTTTTAGTACTAATTAATTCTATACATTTCAGTACCAAGAAGAACAACGTAACTACTGTAAAGCAGGCTAAAACTCCCTTTAAAAAAATGCAGCTGAGATAGTTATAAGAGATTGTCGGAAGAATGGCTTAGATATGCCCTACCGAAGCTTTGCCACAGTTCCATTTGCAGCATTTTTTTTAAGGAATTGTCATCTTATCATTGGATAACGGTTTCGATCAATAGCTATCTTCTTACCTGCAGCGACCAAATAGGAAGAATCAAACAACACCTGTCCTAACTGGATAGGTTACTGAGTGGAGAGAGAGAGAACAGTAAAGGGATGCAAGAGTCAAGCAGACTCGTGAGCTGGCTGGAGCTTGGCTCGAAAAATTACTTATGAGCTGAGCTCGATGGGCTAGCGAGTCAAACTTGAGCTTGTCCCTACTCGACTCGTTAGCTCACGAGTTGACTCGGTTAAAAATATTAATATAAAGTATAATTTAAATATATTATGATTCAAGATTTTATGTACAAAATTATTAAAAATATTTAAAAATTATATCTCATTATCTTATACTAAATGATTCTTTTATTATTTTTTTATAGTTTTTTAATTACTAAATTTATTTTAAAAAATAATATATTTTCTTACACTTATCTCATAATATATTTGATGAATAAAAAATTATCATGAGCAATTTTTTATTAAATACTTAAAAAACTTTTTACTTTTATTTTTCTATCTATAAAAATATAAAATTGTTTGAATTCCTGACATTTCTTCAGTAAGATCCGGTATCAGGAAGATCAACCTTATCTATTTCCATTTTTTTTTTAAATTAAATTTGGAGTAGAGGTGTCAATAATTAACTTGATCAACCTGATCCAACAAGAGAAATTCAGATTCAGGTACCCGTTTAATAAATGAATTAGATTTGACTCCATTTTTTTTACATGTTTTTTAATTAGGTTTAGACATTAATATATCTAAAAAAATTGGTTAGAAAATATTAGAAATGATCTTTCTTTATTAGATTTAAATGAGAATTTAACTTTTAACAAGACACAATAGAGAAAAAGGAATCATGTAGCCGACCCCACGTAGTGAGACGAAAGCTTGATGTTGTTGTTATTGTTGTTTATTAAATAGTCTGAATTAAGCTCAACACAGGAACCCATTTTTTATAAAAAAAAGACTCGTTTAATATATATTTTTTATTTTTTATTCATTCAGATATAATCTTAATATTTTTTTTAACCAAATTAGGTTAACATGTTGAATTTAGATTATTCATGTTTCGAGCGAATTAGATTTAGATTGATATTTTTGGCACTTTTTTAAAACGAATCAAATTCGGGTTGAGTGGATTTGAAATTGAACCAAACCCTACAAAGGAGTCCCATTAACCAACATACCAGAGTCTAAATAAGCTTTGCTATGCCTCTTATGGACAGAAACCATATAAAATTATTTCCTCAAAAATATTTAAATAAAAAATTCTTTATTTTATTAATTTTTATATTAAAAATTGCATTTCTTTAGAAAATATAAATCTTTATCAGTAATAGTACGAAATGCAATAATAAAGACCTACAAGAATTTCTATTAGAAATTTCATATATAATTTCAAGCCCTCGCACTTCTAAAAAATAAAAAAAAAGAAGAATTACATACATTGATAAATGTTTTAGAGCACTGCACAAAGAAAATAAGAAAGTAAGAAAAAAAAAATTAATAAAGAGTGTTATATGTAAGACATGTAGCAGTAATAGAAGCTATACAGATCAACAGAGAGGGAAAGAGAGTAATATTAAGAAGCAAGTCTTCCCTTAAATAGCCAGCTAATGTGATAGTGGCATCAGCAACAACCCTGGCCAAAGTTCCTGCTTCAGTTGAGAGTAATCCGCCATTAAAGGTCCCACGAGCAAGCCTTGATGACATTATTCTGGATAGAAGAGATAGGTTGACGCCTGCAACATTTTTATTCAAAGATTTAATCAAGTTGATCATGAGGCTATAAAAATAGGAAAATTATTAGGTGACTGGACGTGGACGTAGAGATACGTCTGGCATCCACTTAAAATTTGTCACGTGAAGTGCACTTTGGTTGCGCTTTTTTTATGCGCTTTATCTGCACTTTAGTTGCACTTTCTTACTGCACTTTGACTGTGCTTACCTGCGCTTTAGTTGCATTTAAGTTGCGTTTTTTTACTGTGCTTTGGCTGCGCTTTGGCTGCATTTGGCTTAAAGTTCCGCGGACACATTAAATATATAAAGTAAAAAGTAAATCCAATATGTCTACTCCACGTATCAACATTTTATTGGAATCCGGACATACCTCCCTAATAATTTTCCATAAAAATAATCTTATATGCCACAATTTTTTCTTTAAGTATACTATAATATCGACAAATATTCAAGCTTACCTTCAAGAACTTCGGCAGCCACGAATGTGATGAGAGCCGATGAAACATACTGTACAGCAGAGTATGAAGCAGTGACACGAAAACTTAAAATAACACCCACTAAGACCATAATTTCAGATCCAAACAAAATTTGCCTGCCAAAATAGAATACCGCAACAACATTAGAATGAAGATGTTATAATTTGGATTTGTTCTGAGGTAAGAAAAAATTGAAGAGATAAGTTGAGAAGATGATTAAGGCTTCGTTTGGGACGGTTTTTTTACTGCTTCTTAAAGCAACTTTCTAGAAATAATTTTTATACTAAAAAGTTGCTTTAAGAAGCATGAAGAAAGCCATCCCAAACAAAGCTTAAGATATGCTTCATTTTTAATGTTTCAGAAAAACTAATCAGGAAGAAGAGGTGGCAATCAAGCTACAAGCATTGTGTAATGAGCAATTATATTACAAATTTATAATATGGGGACGAAAGAAGGGGGAAATTAGTTATTGAAATATGTAGTCCAGTTTTTTTAAAGAAAGTACAGTAGTTCATGAATGCTGCAATCGATTGACTCTCAACCATCTATGTCATGCATTCTTATTGAAATGAACATTTTTGCCTTTTGGCTTGAGAGAGATGAATCGGCACTCTTCATGTGGCTATTAACAAAAAGTGAAATTCAAAGGTTTGTTGTCATATTATAAATCTTGCCATTTTTTTTTCATGATTTTGTAGATTGCTTCAAGGATCACTCAAAAAAAAAAAGAAAAAAAAAAGAAAAAAAAAAAGAAAATCCTCTAACATTCCATCTGTTGAGATAAGCTCATTCAACGATTGTGGACACACAAAATAAGTGTGTTGTAAATATTGAGGATTGAATAGGGTCTTCCAATATACTCAGTGTTGCTATTATGCTTAGATCCCCTTGCGGTGTTCTCATGATCTAGAGATTTTTCCAGAATCATCTCTCAAGTTAGTGCCTTCACTCATTGTTGAGTTGATGGTTCATTGATTGGTAGTTCTCCTTGTTCCTCTAGTTTTAGAAGTTAGGTCTTCTGATTTATCTAGAGACATGCCTAGGTTAGATATTTGTCAGCTTATTGAGAATCTTGCTATTTTCTCCATGCGATACTACAACCTTATTTGCAAATGCTACAAAAGAACTCTGGAAAGAGGAGAGTTATAATGATTTGTGGGCTCCGAAATTCATGCCCAGGCCTCCCCACTTTCGGGGGAGTTTTAACGTGTTAAATTTTGAGGTAAATCTTTAGAAGACATATTGGGTTGTAGATAAGACACTACTCAGATATTTCACTCTCATTTTGCGAGGACTTTATGATATGAGTTATGGTTTCCTATAGGCACAAGCCATTATAGTTAATTATCCATCCCGATAGCGGGAGAGAACTTTTGATTAAGGCTAGTAGTCAATCATATACATAGAGATACATGGTATCTGGTGTATAGTAGAGATACATGGTATCTGGTGTATAGTAGCAACATGAGTTTGGGTATTTGAAATTTTAACATTTAAAATTAAAATTTTCACCATCTTGCACTTAGAGCGGATGGTGGGGAAGTGATGATAGACCCAATCAAGATCTCATAGTTGCATCGTCCATGGTCATTATGGTCCTTGGTCTACTTAGTAAGAGGAGATAGTCAACCCAACTTGACAAAAGGATCGTTGTCGCCAGCCATATGTTACGTCATTCAAGGGTATCATGTAGACCAGGAGTGGATGTTTGTCTAAGGGGACAAATTGAATCTACCTTAACTAATAGAGGGTTTTGTGTCCTATCTATTATATCATATTGATTCATATATCAAAAACTTAGTGTTATTGGGGAGCATACGGGCTATGACCATGATTGTAATTTAGTAGTGCCATTTGGCGGCAAACCACCTAGTTCAAAGGACCCCAGTCATAAACATTTATATGCGTCATTATTTGGTGAAAAAATCACCGGCTAGAGAACATGTGTCACTTCATTGCTGGAAAGAGACCGTTTGAGAATGAATCCTATTAATATCTCGGACATTAGCTTTTTGTGAGTTGAATTGATTTTTAGATTTGTCCAGCTTAGCAAATAATTGCGGAGAGTGGATAGGTTTTGCTTTAAGTATTTTGATGATTAATTTCATTTTTTAAATATTTGAATTTAGGAAGTTTTTTAGAATTTTGAGCTTTCATGAGTATTTGGGTGGCATTTCATATATTTGAAATTAACCCCTCCAGCTGAGATCTACGTTCAACACGATCATCATCAGGGTATTCATGGGCAATTGTATTTTATTGATCGAACTCTATCGACTCCGTTAGTTGCCAAAAAAGAATAGGGTTCAAGTTGGCTACGTGCTTTTATTAATGAATTTCTCTAGTTATAGGCTTTGAAGACCTAATATAAACATATTATAAATAATATCTCAGTCGACGTCGTGGCCGTATATTTGTTTGATAGTTCGAGTCATGTCGACTCCTATCCACTCACATAGGAGGATCATATTAGAACTCAAATTTATCATTTTGACCCGTGTAGCATTCTCAGACGTCACTTGTGTACTCATAACATGATCGCTAGAGCCCATACAGGTGTATGATTGCATATACAGTTTTTTTGTGTTATATTTGAGTACCTACACGCACATTTATGTTTTCATCTATAATGCACTGACACTTCTCCTCAAAGAGGCATGCAGTGTCCAACATCGTATCCGACATGACACGCGTCTAACACTCCGACACGTGTCGGACACATCGAAAACGTGTCCAATTAAAAAAAAATATTAAATACAAATTAGACACGCGTATCCGACAAGCTTCTCTTAAATATTTTATGAATTTTATAAAATATAATTTCGTGTATTTAAAATTTTTTACATATTTAAAATATAAAAATTAAATTTCTTATTTCTTATCCACAATACCAAATCAATCACCCTCTCAACATCGACGATAAACACCCTCTTAATATTGATGTCCAATATTTATTGCATAACATCAATTCCCGACTCTTGACAACATTGTCATCTCCTCCCTTGATGACTGATAAACTGCATAGACGTCCGACTCTCGATATCCTAATATTAATCATTTTAAGTAAAAATTCTAGTTAAATGACTTATTATTTCTAAATTATTTTTAAAATTATACATATTTAATTTTTTTACAATATTTTTAAAATATAAAAACTATAATACCGTATCCAACCCGGGTATGTGTCCTATATTTTCAATAATTGACATGTCCCATGTACGTGTCGTGTCTGTGTCGCCTTGTCCGTGTACGTGCATCATAGGTTTTCATTCGTGTATTGACGTGCTTTATTGACGTGTGCACTTCGGCATTTGGGTGTATACATGTTTTAATATATGCATGGGGGCATTTTTTAAAATATTTGGTGCATAACAATTGCGAGGGCAATTGTCATTTGAACACGTGTGACGCTCTATTTGAGAGCTTGTAGACACCTTATGTCCGCTTGCGTGGATGTTGTGGATCTGGTGGCGTGGCGTCATGGTACGCTTGGTCATGTTTGAGAATTTATAAACGCCTTATGTCCGCTTGTATGTGTGTTGCGGATTCGGTGGCGTGACGTCATGGTGCATTGGGTCTCATTTTAGAACTTATAAATGCTTTATGTCTGCTTGCATGGATGTTGTGAATTCGGTGGCGTGGCGTCACTATGGTCATTTGCCCTTTTCATACAAGTAGATTATCGTGCACTGCTTACTGCTTTCTGTAGGTAGATTGCTGTGCACTAACGAATCTCCTGCTATTACTTGTAGATGCTGATATCTGCTACAATTATTTTGTATTTACTTGTATGCAACACATAGTGCATACAACGGGTCTTCTAGGGCCCATGGGTACTTGCATTTTATGCATATTTCCCTTACCAGCTTGCAATGGATCGACACATTTGCAAGCAGTTGAGTGGTTGTCAGCTATGAGGGCGTTGTAACATCCATTGCTTGTTGTTGATTTATCTCCTGTCATTGCAGACGGGTGTTTGCATTTATCGTTTGCTACACTATATATATTTGCGATGAGTTGACATGTTCACATGCAGGCTGATGTTGACTGTAGGGAGATTGCACCATATGTTGCATGACTTGCTATGCATATGAACATGTCATTATATTCTTCAGTCTCTTTGAGTGTACTCATAGAATAATTATCAGCGTTATTATTTGCAAGTGAATTTATACGTTCATCTGCGTGTCACAGTTGGCTATCGACGAGCTACATTCATCACTAATTCTTCATACATGTTGGTTAGTAGGTTTTTGCATTTGCTGAAGTCCTTTTATATCTACCTACATATGGCATATAGTGCACGTGATGGGTCTCCTATAGAGGCTCGTAGGAGATTGTATTTGTTGTAGTCTTGCAGCATATCTATCATTACCGCTTACAGATAGGTAAACTTGTTTATTCGCAAACAGATGTTGATTGCTGGGTGAGCTGTATTCATCACTGTTGCGCATGTGATAGATCATCTACTATTGCTTGCAAGTATTTCTACTCTAATATACAATCGGGTAAATCTTTTATTATTACCTGTAGAAAATAATGTTAGGATAGTGAAGTAAGTTAAATAAATGAGGGGTTATTTGGCTAGGAGGAGGAAAGACAGAGGAGCTGCGGCTGATTTGCAGCTCTCGGTTGGAGGGTTATGAGAAAGGGGCCGACTGCAACTGTGAGGGGAGCATTGTTGGTGTGTGAGATTTGCCTGGATCAGAGGGAAGTTGAGGGTCAGATGGTTGACTGTAGGGAAACGTCAGATTATGCAGCTGTAAGTGGAGGCTAGCGTCGGACAAGCGTCGTGAATGAGAGAGAGGAGGTGTTCAACTGTGTCGACGGGTAGAGGATTATATGTCTAAGGTTACACGAGGAAACGAGATCAGGAGGCTTCGACTTGCAGGAGTCAAAGTAGGAGCTGAAGTTCAGGTTTTGTCTGGCGTGAGTGGTGTCTGCTGGGATCCGGAGCTCGGAATAAATGCAAAGGAAGAAAAAGTGGTCGCAGAACCTCTAACTAAAGCTTTTTGTAGTATTATAAGAAAACCAAATTAGATGTTTCCGCAACATAACAAATATTTAGGAGCTAGGGTAATAAATGTTAGCATGCTGTTTACGTCATTAAAGAAATTGCTAGAGATGGACTATAATTAACATACGTTATCACATTAAAAATAAACCATTTACTAAAAACTATTTGATATGTTACCTGTCTTCGAACAAGTTGGTTATATAACTTCCAACCACAGCATTTACAGGAAGGACTGTTAGGCCAAGAATTGCTAAGAAAATGGCCACTGCACTCGTAGTCCAGCCAAAATATAATGTGGTTACGAGACTTGATTCCGATAACAAAATCTCCATTGCATACTTTAGCATAAAATAAATCAATAATTGAACCTACAAAATCAAAATATATCAAAATCAGAAATGTCATCAAAATGATCAAAAGAACATCATTAATCTCTTTTAAACTTATCGAATTAACAACCAAAGTATTCTTCAAGAAAGCTCTGCATACAGATAATTAAAAAATTCACAACGAATGAACCATACGAAAATGTGGAAGGCATAACAATTATTGGCTTCCTACAACTAAGTAGAAAAACAACTGTAAAGGTTTACTAATAATAGTAATAGTAAAAAGAATATCAACAAAAATGCAAAGAACAATGATAAAATGGCGGTAATAATAACTATAATAATAATAGCAATCGTAATTTTAGTAGCACTAACTTGCATATCATACTACAACAACAAAATTACATATCCAATATAACGATAAGACTTGAACATTCATGTCTAATGGTTTGTTGGTATAAGAGTTAAAAGCAAACCTTTACAGATGGTGTTAATAATCTATAAGCTGAACCAATGGAATTTGCTGGTACTTTCAAAGCCTCTTCACTATCGTCGCATTCTTTTTCTTCGTCTTCATCTTGATTTTCTTTCGAACTGGACAATAATGATTGGCGAAGTCCACTTTCTAATTCAGCACTTTCGTTGCCCCCTGATTTTTAAGATAAAATTATTTTGTTAAGTTATTACAATTTATCAAATTATTTAAAAGAAGTTTTAAAGAAGAAATATTTCTTTGATATAGAGTAAAATTTAATTTCATTAATGTTTCCTCAAAATACAAAAACTTCATTTACTTCTCTTTTCTTTGAATTAAATTTTATAAAATCAAGAATTTACTTAAAATCTTGGAAGACTTTATATTATACAAAGTCTAATAACTAACAAATAATGCTTTCATTTAGGTTAAAGATTTGATGCACTTGAGAAGATCATAAAAACGATCTTGGTAAATTAAGAAAGCACATTTACTCTAAGAGAGGTTTGAGCGACGTTTGAAACACTTACTATTTGAAACTAAAAACTCAAAAATAATTAGCCCATCTCCACAATGAAGCTATGTAGACAGCAAGAATGTAAATAACTTCGTTCATATAAGCACAAATGTGAATAACAGTTGTCTATGAAGTTATAAACAAAGTTAACAGAACCTTTTGACTTTAACTTTTTTTTTAACCCAAGAAGCTTTAACTAAAACACCACTGAATGATAGCACAGTTCATCAAAAAGAGAATTTCCACCATTGAAAAGTGGCTAGTCCCTATACATGATAACATGAAGTGTGAGTAACTTTTTTTTTTTAGTTCTCAAGTATAGTATAGACTTTCTTATTTCTTTCCATGCATAATGCAAGTGCAATTTAAGTTGCATATGACTAACAGAGAAGTAACTATGTCTAACAAAAGTATCAATAGATTTGATTTGATATGAGAGCAAAACTTTGAGTTTAGCATCAATATCACAGAACCTACTTTTTGTTCAGGCACCATATATCCTTAAGACCTCTGTTTGAATATTGATAATATTGTTGCCTTTTATAATTCTATGAAATTTTATTGAATTTGGATCAACCCGATAAACCCATGGGAACCTTTACATTTTGAAACACACAGTAAAACAATCATTTCGAAGGTATAATTATGAAATGAAGAAAATCAGTGAAGTTGTCAAAAACACAGAAGATGACCTAGTAAGATACCGCTTACCAGCATTAAGATTTTGATGGTTTCCCTCGACAACTTGGGATGGTTCTTTAAATGAAAACCATAACCATAGCATATACACAAGCCAAGCGAATGCCATAACCCATCCTGGTAATGTATTTTGATTGATTGTGATAGCATAAAGTTTAAATTTCATTTGGAGCAAACCAGCAAGTGCAGGGCCACAAGCCATTCCAAGAGCACTTGCACTAACAAAACCGGCAGAAGCCTTCATGCGAGTCTTAAAAGGTACACAATCACTGATGTATCGACGATTAACTGCCCTAGCAGAGCCCAACCTATACATATAATTGATAAAAACATTATATGAAAAGAGATATATAAATAATTTAAATTGAAGAACCATAAATAAAAAGATAAGTTTACACCCAATCAAAAGTAAAATTTTGTATCACTGCCAAATCAGCAATACTATATCATCAATTAAAATAGTGTTCACAGGACAATATAGGATTAAGGAATCACAAATTTAAAGCTTTGTAACATAAGAGAATCCTAGAACAACTTTCTTCCTAAATCATGCTCATAATCAATATAGTTTTTCTATTGATATAGCATCAAAAATCATCTTGACTGAGCACGAATCTTAATGCATGTTTGAAATGAAAACTTTCAAAATTAAATTTAGGATCATCCAAACTTCGATTTCAGCAAATTTATGCTCAAACTGTGCATCTCAATGAGACAAACCTAACAACACCAAAAGTGGTCCAATCCAAGTTCGATTGAGCCCAACCAACGTACTTGAGCATAATTAAAACTTGAAGATATTAATTAGATGACCAAATGATATAAAAAACTTGCAAGCTTATAGCCATATCGAGTGTCTTTACGAGAAGAATCCAACTAGCCCAATATCGTTTAATTCTAACATCATTAAGGCACTTAAATGCTAAAGGAGCAATCAACGATTATGGAAATCAATACGGGTTGTCTAATGTAGTGCTCCAGAATTTTTTATATACTTATGTTATTTGCTACTCTTAAAAATATACAAATAGGCTTCCACTCTCTACATGAAAGGGATCGGGGGCTTGGATTTGGGCTTGAGATTTAAAAGAGCTCAAAGGCTCTAAGAATTTTAGAGATCCACTTGAGCAACATCGCCAAACTACGATCCAATCGTCGTCAGACCACCACCTTACTGATGTCGTCGAAACATCAACCGATTAACACCGTTGGACCAACACTTGACCTTCACCATTGGGTAATCGTTTGACTGCCGCCTTTGGAGCATCCCTAGATTGTTGTTGTGAAATTGCCACCCAAATGTCACTGTAGATGTGGCTCCTTAAATAAAAGAAGCTAAATTCTTAAATACCAAGACACCTTTGGTGTAATGGTTGAAATTTCATTAAGAAACCCCACAGTTAAGCATGCTCATCCCTGCGAAATCCTAGGAAGACTAACCTCCTGAGAAGTTACACTAATATGATAAAACTGTGAGGCCTTTAGGCCAGAGTAGACAATATCTCGATAGTTAAGAGTTTGGACTGATACAAATGATATCAGAGCAAGACGCTATGCATCATTATAAGTCCAAATCACTATCGTCTTCGCCATAACATAGATATTGTAGTGATTTAATCACAGTGAAGATTTTGGAACGGTTAGGTGTCCGTTTTGCAAATCAATTTCACTAAATTTTTTTAAATAAAATGAGCTAATTTATGGATATTTTTCTATAATTTTTGAAATCCCAAAAAAGATTTATATGAATTTTATACTAAAAATTAATTAAATTATTCTTATATTATCATCCGTTGACTTCATCACCTACCAGTATGAATAATACCAATGCGTGTTGTTATTTATAATATCAATGCATGTCATTGACACCAACTATGAATCTCAAAATCAACACATAATCTATGCTAGACTTCTTGGTCTTTGATTTCCTATTCTCAAAGGAATAAGACTAAACAAATAAAGATACGTTCTCTTAGAAATAGCTTCCATGACATAGGATCTTCCAACTTTAACTGCGTAGTATATTGTACATTGTATAGTAACTACATTGAATCAATGTTTTACATTAAGGAATGACATCATTTGTAACCGACTATAACCACTAGTGCGATCATTTTAACTGACATAAAAAACTCTAATGCCTTATAATTCTTGAACTCCGCTCTTATTTCTATGTGTTGGAACATCATACAAATGTCGAGACAAGTAACTCTCCATCTCTCTACCGCTACGAATGTTCAACATCTATGCTTAATGCATGTTGTGATATTTGAATTAAAACATTACTCTTTACATTGTCATTTAATTGTGTCCATTGAAGTTGCAGGGAAAAAGTAAATATTGATAAAAAAAAAGTGTAATAGATTTTGAAGAGCAATTTATTTACTTATCTCCCAATAATACTCTTTTAAAAAATAAATTAGGAATAATGCAGCTTATCTCCAATATCTAGGCCAAGTTTCCATTAGAAATAATTTAACATCATTAAAAAAAAACTCATGTAACTTGTTCATCATTTTTTCATCTCGTAGTTAATTATGTACCATCACAAATTTGTCGAAGAATTCATTTACGTTTCAGATATAAAGCAATTGAGCAAAAAATATCGATGCTAGAGATAAAGAAAAGCCCTGTATCAATAACAATATTTATTAAAATGTCGGCACAATCATGCAACAAAAAAATTCACATATTGATATGAGACTCGTACAAAATATCCCACTTTAATGGCATATTAGAAAAGCTTTACTTACCCACATAAAAGGCGACCGAATAAAAGAACCACCAGAGAGTTGAAATCATAAGCCAATGCATACAACGTGTTGCCTATTAGAAGCATGACGCTGCTAAAAAGAAGAGGTTTGTAGTATGATCTATTGGACCATGCACTAAAATAAACTGAAGAAAATACTTGCGCAACAGCCATGGACCCAATAATTACTCCGCAAACTGTTGCTGCAGCTCCAAGGCTTAACGAATAATCATCTGCAGTGGGAACAATAATATACGTATTGACCATGTATAAAAATGTGTTTGCCAGATTCAGTAGAAGTGAAATGAAATGATATCTTTCATCATCAACATGGTCTTCTTCAGAACTTGGTATATCATCTGGAATGATAAGAGCACGTTTTCCCAAAAATTGGAGGAAGTTTGTTGAATGGGTCAGTTTGTCCACGGATGCATTTATCAAGTCTATAACTGGGTCCTATACAAAACATATTATTGGAATAAGCTTAACTGGACAACAAATATTATTTCGAAAAGAGTTATTCCAAAGAAAAAACCCGGTTTAAATAGCATAAAAATAAAGAAAACCTTCAAAACAATTGATGGATCATCATAAATAGACATATAGCTGCCTTGTTGATCTTGAACATCTGTAAGATTGCGAGATAAAGCTCCTACAACTGCGCCGATACCCTGATTGTTATAAAACATGTATTAGGAATGACAACTATAATACTAAAAATATATAGTAAATATGTCAAAAGCAAGTCATCAATAGGGAAATAATTAAATATAAAAAGGAATACTATCAACTTCCTTATGCAGGGTACACTGCGGAATTCTTGGAGAAAATTGAAATAAATGATTTAAAAAACATAGCAAACAATGATCACAAATTATGGATGCTGATTCCTTGAAGCCTCAGAAGTACTAAAACCTCAAAACATAAAACAAAGAAGCCAATGCAAGGGCTGCAGCGATTTTTTATTAACTCCTCTTAACAAGGTTTTTATAAAGAATATAAAGCAATTTATAAAAATAGCCCAACAACTAAAAGTCCAAATTACCCCAAAGGCTTATAACATTCTATTAATCATGAAAATAATAAATAATATTAAAAAAATTGCTAACTCTGAATAAATTAAAACGTAAATACATAAATCTGATATATCTAGATCATGATTAATTGCACAATAGATGACAGTTGCATTATTCCTCCAAGAACGAAATAAATATCTTTTGGACAATAAGAGCGATTGAATCTCTCTAAAAGATCAAAAAAGCAGAATCCACTCTATCAGAAGAAGCCTGAAATTTCTTAAAGCTCAACGGCAAATGCCACCCGTAGAAGCATCCGAAACAGGAACATCTTAACCTTGTTGTAGAGCACGATCAAATTCAAGTCTTGATGCAATGTCTTTAAGATGGACTCTGCTTCATGAATATCAAAGAACTTGAAGGAAAAAGACATTGTTGTGTTTTCTTCTTTTCTTTTTTTTCTTTTCTTGTCTATTTGCTTTCCTATATGCTTCCGGTTTTTTCTTTTAAATGCAAAATATCTCGCTACAAGAAACCAAAGGAAGACTAGCTTAGCTTGCATGTGATAAATCTGAAGGGAAACACTCCTTAAAAGAACAATTCTTATCCTTTAAGATGAGTACATTAACAACTTAAAGATTTGAGGATTGTCAAACAATTTGAAGGAAAAAGATCTTGTCTTGTTTTCTCTCTCTCTCTCTTTCTTTTCTATTTACTTTACTATATGTTGTTATGTGTGGAATCTGAATGTGTTGATCAATTGGGTTGTTCTGTTATCTCATACCTCAATCGCTCTTGCTTTCTTAAGAAATAGTTAAATTAAATGAAAAAGTGTCAAAACATAAATAAAACGGTAGAAACCGAAATTGATTTTTCCCGTTTCTTTGAAACCTTTGAAACTGGATTTTCTTTTTCTGGTTTCTAGGAAACCGGAATTGTTATTTCCGGTTTTACTTATTCTTAAATTTTAAGTCCCGTACGCTCACACTTGCAATAAAAATTATTAAAATGCTCATTTATAAAAATTATCCAATACCAAGATGATTTCCTATAGGAATCTGTTAGACCGGTCCACTGGACCGGTCCAGCCGGTCCAGGCGGGACCGGTTCACGGGCGAATATCGCGAAACAGGCGATTTGTTCGTTTGGGCGGAGCCCGCGCGCACCGCACGCCTTGCGGGAGCCGAATAGGAAGCTTTTTTGGGGAAATTAAGAGGGGAATTTGAATGTAGGGACTGTTTAGGGATTTCCTTTTGATTTTATGCATTAAATAGTAGATTTTCCTAGGGTTTGATCTCTTGGAATTT
>NW_021319518.1:5930940-5953666 GCF_001605985.2 Dendrobium catenatum | reverse complement strand
ATCTTGAATTTGGCTGAAATTTGAGATCCCATAGATTTAGGTTTTCTTTGGGCTCTAGCGGCGTCTACAGATTTGGGAGAGATCGATCCTCCTCTCGAATTGAGGATCAATTGTATCTTTGCTGTTTTCCTTGATTTTCTAGTGAAATACAAGCTTCTACTTGTGTTTTTTCTCTACGTTTTCCCTGTTTCCTGCTGTTTGGCTGCTGTGGACAGCAGTTTACTGCTGAAATTTTACTGATTTTGGTGAGAAACACTTGGAAATCCAAGTGTTTCCTATCAGAATCTTTGTGAAATTTCATGCAAGAAAATTGGGGCTAATTAAAATCATACATTCCCCCATTGAGACAAATGCTTATAAGCTGGATATTCAGAAAGTTATGCCATTAGTCTAGTTTTTAATGTATTTGATTTGACTTTATTTCATGATATGGCAACTAATTCCTTGAATTTTTCACTTTTTTTATCTCATTATGAATTCACATCTAAGTATGTAACATTTGCAAGATAATTTTACGTATCTTGTTCCTAAAGCAATTCTAAGTTATATTGCAATAAATGGTTTACGTTGTTTCGTTCCCATAAAATCTTAAATTTGGCTCTTATAACGGGTTGTGATATCCATTAAATCCTATGCCCACGTTGGGTTTTTGTAGAGGGTTGCTATATATATATATATATATATAGAGAGAGAGAGAGAGAGAGAGAGGAAATTGATGCATCAATTTTGCATTGATGCCAAATTGACAATGCAAAATTGATGCATGATATGTAGCTGAATTGTAAAATTAATATAAAATTTAAAGAAACAAATAAAAATAAGTTATCAGACAACAAATCTTCAAGATGTGAATGTTAAATCCCAAACTGTTGAATCTTCAAATAAGAAAACTTAGAACCCAAAACAAAGATTGCAGAAAATTTTGATTTTTTATAATACGATTTTTAAAAAGAATATAGTCATTCGTAGATTTATCCTAATAATTACATGTCCACACTACCCCTTACAAGGTAATCATCATGAAAATATAAACTAACATAAAAACTAATAATTCATATATATATATATATATATATATATGGATCAATCATCAATAGAACGAAACATGGCACTCCATAATTGTCCTTATATATCTGGATCAATCATCAATAGAACGAAACATGGCACTCCATAATTGTCCTTAAAATCACCTTTCTTCTTAGTAATTTCCTAGTGCGAAGTAAATATGGCTAAACAATACCAAATATAAGTAAAAGAAAACTTCCATGGAGAATCATTAACCATTTTACGATGTAATTAACCTAATGAGACAAAAGATTAAGGGGCGCCATATAATCATTTACCGTCAAGTTTTAAAGTATGGATTCATTTGACATGCTATTAAACAACCTCGGAGTTAAGGAAGAAGTTTGATTATTGACATACCACTTGTTTGAAAACCTGCTGCAGCTGAGAATAAGGATGATTTGATCTGGTGGTCACATAGTAGTTTGTGAATGTATATCCCATGCGTTTGTCAAACTTCTTTAAAATTTTACGAATGCCTGTAGCATTCGTATCAAGAAACTTAAGCAACTTTAAAAGATCTTGCCCAACTGCTCTATAAGCTTCTCGTAATTCACTTATTTGAGATAGCTCTGGTTGTTCTAAAATAGCTATGTGTTTCTCACCCAGTGCTTGAATTCTACTTGCAAGAATCCCTTGTTCTTCTAGAAGAAAAAGGACAATTTTTTCAATCTGTGCAAAAGAAAACAATAAATTTAAAATATGATCATGCATTTATACAAAGGAAATAAAACTAGAAGATACACTAACTACTAAAATGAGAACCAATATTTTAACAAAAAGGTGAACATACATTCAACTTTCAAGTTCAAAACAATGACTTTGGACATAAATCTTTTGATACAGTGCAGGTCTTTAAATAGGACGGCTCCACAAATGCCAAAATGGTCATATAGATCAATTACAAATAGTAAATTAGACCAAAACATAATTGAATAAAACTAATTTTGAAATATTTTTAGGCCAATTTCAATTTACGCTGAATTTCTCTTATATTTTTAATTTGAATTTTTTTTAGTAGTTTTTTTTTGGATAAAAATAGCTTTAAATATAAAAATTTGTTAGGATTCTATTAGCATTTAGATATTTGGTCTTCTCATCATCTCACGTTAACACTTTCTTAAAATAAGGACAACTTACATCCAATTGATTGATTAGTAAATGAATTTTTATTATTTGTAAGGCATATTAAGTGCTCTTATAATCTAAGTAATGCGCATGGATCACTATAAGATGTGGACAAGGAGGTTTATATTCTCTTCTCCACAAATTTTGATACCAAGAGAGATTATGTTTTTATCATAATTTAATTTGTTTCATTGTCATTCCATCAAGTATTTCTAAGACTCTAGATGAACCAAAATAAGCTAAGCACTAACTTGTTCAAGATTATAGATTTATTTTCTCATTAAAATTGAGTCAAGCTTGAAGATTTTCTGAATTGTAAAAGCTTGTTCAAGCTTATCTATTTATAAGGCATATGAAAATGGATATAATCAAAATCTAATTGAGTTTGACTAATTATTGTTGCAACTCGTGCTCCCGGATTTATGATTTTGATGATAACAAACATTATTGATTGTCTATTTCTTCTAGTATTTGTAGTGCATATTTGTTAGTGTATGTACTAACATTTAATATACATCATGCACCATTCAATGAAAATTTAGGGTATTTGAAAAAATAATTTTGAAATACAACTAATCGTACACCACAAACACCATATCATACTGGGCGATATGTTATAATCAGAAACATTGTTGTTCATTAAATTAAGAAAAATTTTGAATTTTAAATGTTATTCTATATGTACTGCACGAACCTAATCATATTGTACGATGTTTAAAATATTGTAAAATTTAATCCTGCGATTAATCAACCAAATCTGTTTAATTTTGATTTTTTTTATCGTACTATACAAACTATATCATAATGTACGATTGGAAGAGATGATATTTGGTTGTCCTAGGATTTGTCATAGACGAACTGCAATTCGGTTGAACTAATCGTATTGTATAATTGTTCATTTGTACTGCACTAAATGCTAATCGTACAGTACTAACAGGCAAAATTGAATTGATCATATTGTACTAACTGTACGTGTACAGTATGGAAAATGAAAATTTGAACAGATTGTACTACATTAACTGGTGACCGTACAGTAATAACAGGTCATTCTAGGTATCTTACTATACGATCTTCTGATTGTAATGTACGAACTGTGACGACTGAATTGAATTTTTAGGATTTTTTTAAGCCCTCTATTTAAGTTTTCTCATAAAACTTTGTAAGTCCTTTTGGTATTCATTGAGTTATTTTCTTCTGAAGAAAACTTAAAGAGAGAGCTTATAACTTGAGAGAGAAAGGGTGGAGTTTGTGAGAGAGGGAGAAGAACCTTGTGGGTATCAAGGGAATATGTGAGGGAGTTCCACACAGTTGCTCCGGCAAACTTGCACCTGACTTCCTCTATGTGTCAAGGTTTATCTTGAGGGAAGCTCTCAGAAGAAGACCTCTTTGGTGTCAAACGACCCGGCTACTCCACACAAAAAAATGTGAACGTGATTCGAGATTCTCTGCCTTTACCAGGAGGGTGAAAAAGGATTTTATGTTCTCTGCCTCACCAGGAGGGTGAAAAGAATACGGTCCTCTACCGCACCGGATTGGTGAAAGATATTTTATAAAGGCTCATCCGCCTAGCTGTGGGGTCAAAAGGAGAGTCACTAAAGGTTTAATGTAATACATGGAGAGGAGGATTCCGGGGAGTGGACGTAGGTCATTGTTTGACCGAACCACTATAAAATTCTAGTGTGCTCATTCTAATTTTTATTTTTTGTGTTTTACTGTTCTGCAATTTATTTTCCTGAAAAATGCATGTTGAAAAATTTGTGGCTAATGTTATATTAAGTTGATTAAATTATCATTACTATTATTGTAATTGTTATTAAGTTTATTAGCTTCTGCATCAGATGATCAAATTTTTTATTTTAAGCTAGTGAAAAATTTCAACAATATTTTTTTGTGCAAAAAAAAAATTTAAATAACCAATTCACCCCCTCTTGGTGTGCCTAGGAATAGTTTAACGAGGTCTTACAACCTCCTCTGAACTTTCAATTATATGTTTCATACTTAATGCGGACTGGAACATATGCGGTAGTAGAGAGATATAAAGTTTAGCATCCAAATTTTATAAAATGATCCAACACACAGACAGATATGAAAGAGAGGTGCGAAAGTCATAAGACACACCAAAATTTTTACATGGAAAATCCTAAAGAGGAGAAAAATATAGCAGTTGAAATGATTCTACTATTGCTTGTAGTCGATTATAAATGTTGCCCTTCCTCGGGGGAAAGGCCTAGACTTATTGTATCATATATTGCACATTACATAGTTGGGGTTGGAAGAATCCAATAATAAGGGAGTGATTCTCAAGGTAAAATTGGCATGTTCATTTGGTTGGCAGGATGACGGAGGTCGGAGGGACCATAGTTAGCGGGCGATGGCGGCCAGGGGGAACATAATCGACGGGCGAGTGGTCGGACAAGAAATAGTTGGTGTGCGACGGTGGTTAGAGAGATCGTAATTGACCGGCGATAGAGGTTGGCGCTACCATAGTCGGCGGACCACGGTAGTTAAAGGGACCATAGTTAGCGGTCAATAGTGGTCGAATGAACCGTAGTCGGTGGGCGACTGAGGTTAGAGGGACTAGGGTGTCAATATTTGACACGACCCAAACTTGACCCAAAAATTTTGGGTTAAGGTCAACCCGTCAGAAAACGGGTCGATTTTGGGTTCCAAATTTTGACCCGATTGAAAAATCGAGTCGAGTTTGGGTCAATCCGCTAACCCAAAATTGACATGTGTATGACCCAGTTCCAAATTTTGACCTGCTTCCGCACGGACCGCAATCCCACTAGCGTGCCCCACCTCAGCCCTCTGCCAATTCACCTGCACTACGCTGTCACGCGTAGGGTTTTCTTTTACTTTTATTATGTTGCTTCCGTAGGAGTCACAATTTTCGCGTTCTCCGCCTATTCTTTCGTCATTTTGGGTCGAAACTTATCCTTCGACGACGTTCCTTCATGTGGGTCGGAAGTCACGGCAGCTCGCTCGTCGTTCTTTAATTGGATCAGAAGTAACGACAATGACAAGAGGGAGTTCGTTGTTCTTCCATTCACGTGCTTCTTCGGCCAAATCTTGTAAGTTATAGGTGGTTTTGGGTCGGGTAGGGTTAACCCGACAACCCAACGAGTCCAGTCTGGGTTGCATTTTCTAACCAGTTTGCAAAAAAGGGTCGGCTTCGAGGCCGTGTCAAATAGTGGTGGGTCAATAACAGGTTCGACCTAAACCCGACTTATAACCCAATTTTGGCACCCCTAAGAGTGACCGTAGTCAATAAGAGAAGGAGGCTGGAGGGACTGTAGTTGGCGAACGAGGGTGATTGGAGGGATTGTAGTCGACGGGCGAAAGAGGTTGGAGGGACCATAGTAGGCGGGTGATAGTGGTCGGAGGGACCATAGTTGGCAAGCGACGAAGGTCTTAGGAACTGTAGTCGGCTGGTGACGGAGGTCGGATGAACCATAGTCGACAGGCGACGGTGGTCGGAGGAACCATAGTCGGCAGGCGACGGTGGTCGGAGGAACCATTGTTAGCAAGCTATGAAGGTTGGAAGGACCGTAGTCGGCGGACGAGGATGGTCAGAAGGATTGCGGTTGGCGGGCGATGAAGGTCGTAGGGTTGGAGGACAATGTTGGTCAGAGGGGTTGTATTCGGTGGGCGACAAAATTCATAGGGATTGTAGTCGGTGAGCGATAGTGGTCAGAGGGAGCATAGTCTGCGGGCAACAATGGTTGAAGGGACCATAGATGGTGAGCGAGGGTGGTCGAAAGAACCGTAGTCAGCGGGCGAAGGTGGTTCAGGGGATCATAGTCGGCAGGTGGCAGAGGTTGCAGTCTGGTGGCGATCCCACAGTTGTCGAGCATAACTCCGGTGGCACTCGACAGCTGGGTGGAAGTCCATCAACGATCGGTGGAGAGGAGGTAGTCCGGCCGCCGGGCGATGGTTCGGTGATGGTCAGGCCGAAGTCCAAAGGCGTTTCATAGCCTGGTGGTAGCCTGATAGCGGTCGAAGGGCGGGCAGTGGTCCGACGATGGTCAGGCGGAAGTTTGACGGCTGTCGGCGGCCTGGTGGAAGTCTGGCAGTAGTTGGCGGCCGGGTGGTGGTCCCAAGATGGTCTGGTAGAAGTCCGGCGACGATCGGCAGCCAAGTGGAAGTCCGGCAATGGTCAGCGGCTGGGTGGTTGTCTGACGAGGGTCGACGGAGGTTCGCCGACACTGGTGTTGGAGCTCTTGAAGTCTCATAGCTCAATAATCTCCTGCCAAAAGGTCCCTGCTCTAAGCCCCCTTTCATATAGAGAGTGAAGTTTATTTATAGATTTTCGTGAGTGGCACACCTTATAAATATATAGAAGATCTGGTGAAGGTTCGGAGTGCTCCATCGGATGTCCGTATTGATTCCCCCAATCATAGAGCATTTTTTTAAGTATTTAAGTGCATTAATGATGTTGGAATTCAGTGATCTTAGACTCTTTGAATTCATCTCGCCGAGCCACTCAATTTGACTATAAGCATTTGATTTGGATATTATTTGGTCATAAAATTTATGCTTTAAACCTTCCAAACATGTTTCGGGACCTTGATTTGGACCCATTTGGGTTTGAATTAGACTGATTTTGGTGTTGTGGGTTCGTCTCTTTGAGGCGTTCAGTTTGACTATAAGTTTGCATAAATTGGAGTTCGAATGGTCTCACATTTAATTTTGAAAGTTTTCAACTTGAATATAGCTCGAGATTCGTGCTCGATCAAAGAAATTTTTGATGACGTAGCAATACTAATAATTTATTCTTATAGCCTTGTCATAATTGGATTTGTAAAGTTAAAAATAAGTGACATAAAAAAATAAGTTGTTTAGTGAAGTTCATATGTTAAAAAGAAAAAGGTTTAATCTTTATATCTAACATTTGTTTGATATTTTCAAATATGCTTATACCTCTAATAATATACATAATTTTTAAATTGCAATAGACATATGAAGATGGATATAATTACATAGAATAAAATCAAATAAGTAATTAAGTCATCATTGAATAAGCATCTTTTTAAAGTTTTAAGTGAATTATTTATTAAATTGTAATAGATCATATTCACAAACATAAATTTAAAAGCGGGTCAGTGCTCAAGAGACAATTCATTTCTCCGATGCTCTTTTAAAAATTTATTTAAACTTGTTTAATTTTGTAATAAAGAAGCAAAAAGATGAATGAGAGTCGAATTCTTTATCAAGCACACCAATTTAGGTACAACCTTTAAATATTTTGCATGAAACCCAAATATCATGAAATGCCCTAATTTTATAGCCTTCACATGTTCCTAACTCCTACATGCAATTGCATGTCTATAGCTAAGTGTCATGGTAAGAGATAAAAAAATCGTCAGTTTTTTTTCATATAGGAAGAAGCATCAGAATTTAAAACTCAAGTTGCACATCAAAATGATCAACTATGGCTAATTTAGCGGAAAAAATTGGATGAGAGGGATAAATAGTCATCTTAAAGTGATGCAGGAGTAACAAAACGCAATGAGGTTCCAAAAAGTTGGAAAGAATAGGGTCAATATTTAGGGAAATTATTAGGTGTGGAAAATGTATATAATTCTACGTGCAAAAGATAGAAGTACTATGTGCGTATTGATTGTGTAGTCTTGAAGTACAAAATTAAGTATTGTTGTATAAATAACTATGTATGTAACTCTACATACATAAGACGAGAATACATAATTGTGTACTCACTATATAGCTAAATTATTAGGTGTGGTCTATGTACGCAATTTTACCTGCAGAAGGTGAGTACACAAAGTATTTACTTATTGTGTGATCCGCTTGATTGAAGTACACAATTAAGTATTGTTGCGTCCTGGAGTATTCGCGGCGGTAGAGAATTATAAAGTTTAACGTTTTAGAATTGTATGAAGATCCAGCACACAATCAGATAAGTGAGAGAGGGTGTAGCATTTATAAGAGACACCAGAGTTTTTATGTGAAAACCCTTAAAAAGGGAAAAAACCACGGGGCCTGGCCCAGTTTGAATGAATCCACTAGTATTTGCAGTCGATTACAAATGAATCCCTTCTTAGGGAGAAGACCTTGGCATGATGTTACAAATGTGCGTCATATAGAGCAAATTACATGGTGGGAGTTACAATAATAAACATAGACATATTTGTTTGGTTGGAAGGGCCATTATCGGCAAGAGACAGAGGTCAGAAGGACCGTAGTCAGCAGGAGACTGGGGTCAGAAAGACCGTTGTCTTGTGATGGAGGTCGGAGTGACCGTAGTAGGCGACAGAGGTCGGGAGGACCGTAGTCGGCAGGAGACTGGGGTCAGAAAGACCGTTGTCTTGTGATGGAGGTCGGAGTAATCGTAGTAGGCAACGGAGGTCGGGAGGGCCGTAGTCAGCAGGAGATCAGGGTCTGAAAGACTGTTGTTTGGTGATGGAGGTCGTAGTGACCGTAGTAGGCGACGGAGGTCGGGAGGACCGTAGTCGGCAGGAGACTGGGGTCACAAAGACCGTTTTCTTGTGATGGAGGTTGAAGTGACCGTAGTAGGAAATAGAGGTCGGGAGGACCGTAGTCGGCAGGAGACTGGGGTCAGAAAGACCATTGTATTGTGATGGAGGTCGGAGTGACCGTAATAGGCGACGGAGGTCTGGAGGACCGTAGTTGGTAGGAGACCAGGGTCTGAAAGATCATTGTTGGCAGGAGACCGGGGTCTGAAAGACCGTAGTAGGAGGGTGATACTTCGGTAGAAGTTTGATGTCAGATGGTGGTCTGGCGGAGTTCGGGCCTCAAGTGGTGGTCCGGCAGAAGTCCGGGCCTAAGGTGGTGATCCAGCAGAGCAACGACGTCAGACGATGGTCCGGCGGAGGTGAAGGCCTCAAGTGGTGGTCCGGCGGAGCAACGGTGGTCCGACGGAGCAACGGTGGTCCGGCGGAGCAACGGTGGTCCGACGGAGGTGAGGGCCTCACGTGATGGTCCGGCGGAGCAATGGCGTCAAGCGGTGGTCCGACAGAGGTGAGGGCCTCAAGTGGTGGTCCGGCGGAGCAACGGCGTCAGGCGGTGGTCCGGTAGAGGTGAGGGTCTCACGTGGTGGTCCGGCGGAGCAATGGCGTCAGGCGGTGGTCCGGCGGAGGTGAGGGCCTCAAGTGGTGGTCCGGCGAAAGTCCGGCGGTGGTCGAGAAGGCTAGAAAGCAAGAGCGATCTCCGATCTCTCTCTCTTTTCCTTAGACTTAGCCTTTTCTCTCAAGAGGAGAGGGAGTTCTATTTATAGATATCTGGAGTGGCATGACCCGTAAATAGGTGAGAGATCAAGGGTAAATGGGGAGTGGTCGGATGAACGGCCGATGTTGAATCCCTTGATCATACACCGTTCTTTAAACATTTGAAGACCTTAATGATGTCGGAATTTGGCAATCTTGGGCTTGTTGGATTCGTCTCGTTGAGCCGCTCGATTCAAGTATAAACTTGTCAAGTTTGGAAATCGTTTGGTAACTCAAATTGTGGTTTGAACCTTCCAACAGTGCTTCGGGTCCTTGATTTGGACACATTTGGGCTCGGATTGAGTCGAATTTGGTGTCGTTAGGTTCGTATTTCCGAGACGCTCAGTTCAATTGTAAGTTTGCTGAAATCGGAGTTCGAATAGTCTCCGAATTAATTTTTGAAGTTTCCAATTTGATTTTGCATTGAGATTCGTGCCCGTTCAAGATAATTTTTTGATGACGTATCAAGTATTTTTTGTGTATTTATAGAAATTATTAGGTTTGGACTATGTACATAACTTTACATGCAGAATGCAAGAGTACTCAGTTCTGTACTCACTATGTAGTCTACTTGATTGAAATACACAATTAAGTATTGTTGCATACCCAAATCAGGTGAACTACACAATTGTCTATTTCAATCAGGTGAACACAACGTGTTTATAATTGCGTCCTCTCGCCTTCCACACATAGAGCTATATACATAGTCTGCACCTAATAATTTCTCCAGTGTGTGAAACAAGTTGAGAAATAAATAGCCAATCTTTTCCAACCAATGATCCAAAAAGAGCTGTCATTTGAAAATGCTAAAAATATTAGAAAGAGTTGCAATTATGACCATGGCTGCCACCTCAGCTACCACACCGATGAGAACTACAAACACCCCTTATTTTGGTGGAAAGGGTAGCATGATAAGATCAAAAGGTGGAGCAGGTAACTCAATGAATCAGATAACTTCAGAGAGAGCAATTGATGGGGACATCAGATCATCATGGAAAGTTTACCAGAGACGTGGCCGCCGATCTATGGCCACGATCGAGTCTTTATATTTTTGAGTCATCGATGTATTTTATTTTCTTGCATTTTGTTATTTTCTTATGTGTGTTTTATTATTTCCGATTGTACCCCTCTTATGGGAGTTGTCATGTGTAAGCCCAAAGGGCATTTGTGCCATTTTGTTTGAGTTATTTGTATGAGGCTATTTAAAGCCCCCCTTTGTTCTATTTGAGGTTAATGAAAGAATGATTATTTGAGAATTTTGTCTTCTTGTTTGGAGTTCTTGAGAGAGCTTGAGGGTTCTAATGGAGAGAGCTTCCTAGGAGAGGAAGGAGATTCGCGCAATACCCATCAACCTAGATAAGTCGGGTTCGTGGTTTCTTTCGTTATCGTGTTTTCTTCTCGTCCTTCGTATCTATCTCCTCCTTCCCACCCTCACTTAGCCGCCGGATTCTAGTCCACGCAAAATCCCCTCCCCTTCTCCTTCACCCCACGGCCAAAACCCCATCCCGAACCCCATTGCCGCCGGCTACCACCACCTAGCCGCCGTTCCTCTCCACCCCCCCTCCCCTATGGAGTTCCATTGCCTAATTTGGATGAACCTATTTTGAGACAGATTTTAAAATTCAAACTCCTTTAGTTTGATTTTGAAATATTTCCAAATCTACCCAAAATCTATTTTTGGAAAGTTACCAACATTAAGCCTATTTGAATTTTAATTCAAATTGGATTTAATTAGTTCTTTCCTTAATTTTAAATCCAAATTAGGAAGCTCTTAAACTTTATTCACTAAGGTCCACTGAACCATCATTGCCACCGGCCCCTATAGAGAAGGCTTAGGATTTATTTCCTAATTCCTGTTTAGCTTCAATTGGAAATTTTTTTTTTTCAAATTTCAGCTACATCTCTTAGCCGTCTCTGAATAATTTACTGCTTAATTAATTCCCAAAGAAAGCCCATTCAATTGGGAATTAATTTGAATACCTCTCCCATTATTGCCGGCCTCCAGGAATTCTTGCCATATTGCTTGTTGTTCTCTTGGAAAAAAATCAATATCCTCCACCTCTATTGGCTGAGTTTCTCCTCAGCCCCCACGTCTATAATCTTTCCAAATTTCCCTTATACTAATTTGGAATTGAACCCATCTTTCACTTTCTCCTGCTGGCCGAAACCTTCCCTGACCCGTGTGCTAACTTCCCTCCACAGATCTCTCTCCAAACTCCATTGGACATTGAGTATTCTGCCTTCTAAGGTCTCAGCCAGAGAATTCCAGCAGCTATCGTTGTTCTTCCAGCAACTTGAAGCTTCCAAGCTGCTGCTTTACCAAATCAAACTGCTGTCCAGCAGTTTCCGCTGGACTATTTTCACTACAGCACCATTGAAAAAGTATCTCCTTGTCATACAAGTCAAAACAGCGGTTTCTCGTATGGATGGCGGATCCGGAGACTGAGTACGGCATCGAGTGGAGGATCCCCGCGTCTCCTTAAACCAAGGTTTTCCTTTTTACTTGCACTCAAATTCTTCTAAATCTAAGTTCTCAATTGGTTAGATTGTAATCGCGAAAGTCTCCTCCACGAGTTCTTGCTAAGCTTAGTAATTCGTAGGTTATTGAGTGTACTTTCTTTGCATCCTAAATCTCATTGTTAGACTAGGGATTAAATTGAAGACTACTATTTTGCATTGTTTCAATTGTCTTATTTATCTTGAAGATTTCAAAGCTTGGAGCATGTGATTAACCTACGCAAAGCATCTCTTTATTTGTTTTAGTCGACGTTGAGAATTGCTAATAATTTTAATCCAAAATTATTCTAATCAAAAAGTTGTGCAATGCCTAAAATGAAGCCATAAGCATGTCAACTAAGTAGTCCTGCATCAGCAATGGAGATATATGAGACAATAGGACCTAAAATTAATTGAGCTTGAATATATAGTAGGGATGGAAGGAACTTGATAATGAGAAAGTCTTCATTCTATTTTTTTCAAGTAGTTTGATTAGCAAGATGGTTAAAATTGAAGAAGTCTATCCCATTTTTCTATGAACTTGTTTTAGTACTCCTAAACAGATTTGTCATCCCATAGCAAAGAGAATACTTCAAAATAAATAGTGTATATCCAAGAGATCTTGTCATCATAAAAGTAAGTAGAGCTGAGAAGTCCCACATCCCTTGATCAGCTCCCTGGAATATATCAATGGATGCAATAGTAGGTTCAAGGTTGTTAAGCAACCACATAAGAACTACATGATTAAAAGCTAGACATCTACTATATTTGGCAATATCTATCAGTTCAGAAGGGTGGGAGTCAAAATGATTGAGTTTGTCAAGAGATGAAGGCTGCACATGGCTGGCATCAAAGAGGAGTAGGCATGGACAGGGATGTTTTGGAAAGATTGCATCATGACCAAGAAGAGGGGGAGATGGAGGCTATGGCTAGTATCAGCCTAACTCTTATATCATGTTAATGGAGAATAATATTATTTTGTGTATCATAAAATAGACAACTCTTATATTTATAATAGGGAATACATCAAATTAATGAATTCCACTCACCAAATATGTATTATTTAAAAAAAAAGCATTTTCCTAAGCCAAAATATTAAATTAATAAAATGTGGTAAATTCAAACGCATAAACAAGGCAAATAAATGGGACAATAATTACTACATTAATACGTGCTTCTCATAATGGATGTGTTTACTACCATGAAAGCTTGATTGAATATTAAAACTAGTGGCAACAAACTTGTATCCCTACCTGATCATCAAGCACTCTTGAGAACTCTTTCAGGACTTGCCTTTTATCGTTTCCACCTTGCTGAGATTGTTGAACGTATTGTTTGACTCTTTTCTTCATTAGCTTGTAATTAATATAGTATCTAGAAGAATGAAAAAACAATGAATCCATAATAGTAGCAAGTACTTTATAGTAAGGAAAAAAATTGAAGCAATAAAAATGAGTTTAAGACCCAAATTGCATGGAAATTAGGCTTTTGATGGAACAAAGAATAAAAATATACAAAATATCGCAGTAATTGATAGTGCATCATTTCATAAAAGTAAAACATATCATATCCAGATGAAAAAAAAATTAATTGGATAGAAGTATAAGAATCACAATGGTATATGTCAAGGTGCCGCCAAAATCATTGACATATGAGAGACAAGGTTTAGAACATATCTGCAATGTAAGAGATGTGATCAAGGGGCATCTATTTTTCTTTCTTTTTTCTTTTTTAACTAATGTATCAGAATTGACACCTCACTTCTATAAATTAGAGTTGCACCTCACGAAGAAATCAGCAGGAAGGAATGATAAATAAGGATTTATAAAGCTAACTATAATGCTGACTTGCTGTTTGGAACAATTGAGTAACCAGCTTGAGTTGGATAGGAAAAAAACTACATGGTTTAATAATTATATCTCTAGTTCATGGTATAATATAGCTACTAAACTGTTTCAAATGTAAAATAAAAAGGCGTAGCTAATGCACAAAGCTCCCGCCAATGCGGACTTCGAGGAGAAGATGATACACGAAAGGATTCAAATCTCTCATGTTGAAATTGGCGACACAGCTATGAAATCAATGTTATGGAAATCCTTCCATATCCAATTCAGCCTTATTTTGGAAAACTTTTATTGGTTTTGATTAGGAGAGCATTGATTAGGAGATCTAATTGATTAGATTTACATAACTAATTAGGGGTGTCAATATTTGACCTGACCTAAAACACGACCCGAATCCAACCAAAAAAATTTTGGGTTTGAGTCAACCCGTTCACGAGATGGGTCGACTTTGGATTTCATTTTCCGACCCATTAATAAAATCGGGCCAAATTTAAGTTCACCCAAAAACTCGAAATCAACCCGAGTTGACTCGGAAACCTCGTCTGTAGCGCGAATCCGCGCTCATGTCTCGACTAGGCACTAAAACCTGCACTACACAGAAATTGCGCTCACGCCCTCCTGCATCGCTCTGCAGTCCGCACTGCAGAGAGCCTATCACGCTCGCATCTAGACTCCGCACCCGGACCCACGTCTGCACCCCTCTAGGCTGTGCTCGCCCTCACCTTGCGCAGGCCCGCTCCTATGCCACGACCAGCACCCACTCATGCTTGAACTCTTCGCGCTGGCTATATTCCAGATTTTCGGGTAGGGGGTTGCCCTGTAACTCAGCGGGTAAAGTCCATGTCTGAATTTCTGACCCATTTATAAAATCGGATCGAGTTCAGGTTAACCCATTTGAACCCAGATCAATTCCGGGTTCTACCTGAACCTGCCCCAAAAACCTATTTTGACACATATATAATAATGCATTGATTTGTTTTCCTTATTTGATTTGTTTCAAACCTATAAATAAAGGCTTTAGGGTTGTTGTATGAGTGAGAAAGAGTGCAATTGTAACTCTATTTCTCCAAAATAATGAATCCCCTCCCTGTAGACGTAGACAATTCTTCTCTAAACCACGTAAACCACATCATGTTCAATGTGTTTGGTTGTTTGTTTTGTATTATTTTTTGCAACAATTGATATTAGAGCCGGATTTTGTTGCGATTTTCGATGTAATTTGGAGATCTCCAATTCTTCCTATTCCAGTTCATTCTTCTCCCGTCAAGCGAGCTTTCAACATGTGTGGTTGGACCAATTCGAGCTGAGACAAGCAGTTGCGTGGTTGCGCACGGAGGCCCATGAAGTCGGGGCCGCATGTGGGTTGTGTGAGCAAGATGCATAATGTGAGTTGCGGGTAACACTAGGTGCACGGACAACAGGATCGCGTACGCAAACGGAGGCAGACACGGGCTACGTGTGAAATACAGGAGGTCCCGGGCGGAAGCATAGGAGGTCCCGTGCAACTCAAACTTGTAGACGAAAGGCACATGCGATGCAGGCATGAAGGCCATGCAGAAGCATCTGGGTCGCAGGCACGAAGGTTGCGCGGGAGCATTTGGACCACGTATGTGTAGATCATGGAAGGAGGGCCGCGGTTGGGTTAGTAATCACGTAATATCATGTGGAGGTGCGGATTTTGGGCCTCAAACAAGCGTGAGCGGAGTGCTGGGCATGTGCTTAGTGTGTTAGAATTCATACGGGAGACTGAGGAAACAAAGATTACTTGCCCATGCATGATTCCAACATGCAAAGGAAATCGTGGGTGATTCCATCATGTAGAGGAGACCATGCATGATTCAAGCGTGCGTTCGATCAAAAGAAGACGAATAATGTCCCTTGCGCGTGCCTGGGAGAGTGGAACAAAGACGGGTTGCTCTTGTGTACGATTGGAAGAAATATAGGACTAAAAGGATATTTTATAGTTTCTCATGCTTCTGGAGCAGTGACGAAACAGAGGGTGGATCAAGCAAGATAGAGAGCGGTTTATAGCTGTCGTTATGCGCGCTTCATCCGATCAAACGGTCTACAGCCGTTGTTTTGAGCATGTTTTTCATAGGCGGATCGAGCAAAACAGTCAAAGACCTGTGTGTGGTTTTCTGCATGCTCGGCCAAAGGTGTCACCAGGACCGTTTCAGCTGGTTATAAGGCCAAGATTAGTGCCTGCTTTATTCTGACGAATCTGGGCTATGAAATTCGGTCGAGCCATAGATACATCTATCTCGATGGTGAAAAAGGCTTCGATCCATCAGGTGCTTACAAATCCTTTCAAGATCTATGTGATGACACAACAAAAGAAACTTTTGCATGTAGAGATGTTAGTGAAATCCAAATGAAATAAATCATCAAATGCTTACCAAATCATATGTTTGGAGGACAAATCATATGTGATTTAGACAGAGAGCGGTTTGCATGTGAAAATCCAAAATCCCAAAATCAACTGAAATCAATATATTTAAAAATGAAATAAATCATCAAATGCTTACAAAGAGCCAATGTCTTCAAGCACAAAGAGCCAATGTTTGGTCGAGAATATCATTAAAATTCATTCTCAAATAATTTTTTGCCTGTAAGGACATGGCACGTGCTCTCTAACCAGTGGTTTCATCGCCAAATGACCCAACATGTAAACAGTTATAACCGGGACTCTCTGAAACGGGTGTTTTTGCTGTCAAATGGTACCACTAAATTACGGTCATGGTCAGAACCTTCATGTTCCCCAATGGCTTCAAATCTTTGAGATATAAATCAATATGATATGATCGATAGGGTACAAAGCCCTATGTTTGCTATGGTGACTTTAAATTTGTCCTCTTAGACAAATATTTACTTCGAGTCTACAAGGTACTCTTGGACGAAGTAACCCATGCCTATTGATAAGGATCCTTCTGTCAGGTTAGGTCGACTATCTCCTTTGACTAAGTAGACTAGGAACCATGATAACTCGGGATGATGGAACCATGGGATTTTGATCTGGTCATCACTCTCCCCACCATCCGCTTTAAGTGCAAGGTGGTAAAATTTTCAATTTTAGATATTAAATTTTTAAATTCCTAAATACTGTTGCTACTATACGTCGGATACTAAGTATATGTTTGATGACTAGCCTTAATCGAAAGCTCTCTCTTACCATCGGGGGGGGGTAATTAACTATAGGGGCTTGCGCTTATATGAAACTTGAACTCAGATCATAAAGTTTTCGCAAAATAAGGGCAAAATCTCTGGGTAGTGACTTATATACAAGCACAATCTGCCTTCTGAAATTTTGTCTCAAAACTTACTCATAAAAACTCTCTTTGACGACCCGAAAGAAGAAAGAAACGGGTCTGTGGAGAAGCCAGGGCGTGAATTTTCAAAGCCCACAATAACATTGAACATTGAAATGTTAAAATTGGTGGAACTGAAACTTCCATTTTGGAAGCCAAATTGAATCTGCAGTTGAGTTTGCTCCTATGTTGCACTGATACACCTATTTATGAAGGCGTGATGTATCTGATACACCGATACACGGATACGCCTCTGATACAGCACCGATACGTGTCGAATACTCCTTTTGCCATATCCAATTAAAATATTATTTAATTTCAAAAGGACACTCGTATCGGATATGCATGTCCATTGAAAAAAAAAATTAGAAAACAATGCTATTTACTTCCGCGACTGCGTGCGAGGTTCTCTCATTTCCGAGATGGATTTGAGTCTCTTGATGACATGAGAATATTATAAATTGCTAATCATTCACTTGATGAGTCTGAATTAGAAGCTGTAATATTTATTGAAGATGATATAGAAGTTAAAAGACAAACCACTGAAGAAGCTAATCATATCATTCCTTCTATTGAATAGTTGAAATTTCATGTGCTAAACAATTTATGTTTATGCTTTTGTTGTTGTACTAGATATTTAATGCTTACTTTTATTTTGATATTATGAGTTACAATGCTACAAATGATGTTGCTTTCATTTTTTTTGTAATTTCAAATATTATGCTTTGATTGCTTTCTTAATTTTATGTTTTATAGTCATATCCGCGTCGTACTCGTATCCTGCATTTTTAAGAATTGGCGTGTCCCGTATCCGTGTCTCCGTATCCATATCGGTGCAACTTTGCTCTTATAGATTATATCATCACTTGGCCATTTCACAAGCATAAACAGGTAGCCATGTTTGATATTCAAAGGACATAGAAGAAAACCTATTTATATTACAACCATCAGTTCTTTTTTTTTTTTTGGCCCAATTTTAAATTTTTCCTAACTTTGTAAAATTTAAAAAGGAAAGGCAGGGAAAAAGAGAAAAAAAATTACTAAGAAAAACAATGCAGTTTATTCTACCAAAAGACAATGTAATAAACTTAAACCACATTGCGTACCTCAAAGGCCAAACATTTCAAGTGTTTAATGGAATGCACAACGTTCAACTTCCCGCATAAAAGAAATGCACAAAGAAACAAGTACAAAAGCTAAGCGAACTTTCAAATTAAATAATGAAGGAACATACCTTTCCCATTCTGGCATTTGGTCAGCCATTAGCCTTTTCCCAAAGTTTACCATCTTCGATTTTTGGAGTTGTGAAACTGAGACCAACAAAACATTCAATGGAATATGAGAAAAATAAGCAAGCTTTGGAAATTTAAATTATTTACAAAGCAATTAGCAATCGATTTTTGTGCAAAAAAAGTACTATATTTCCAATTCAAAAGAAAAGAGTGGTTTGATTGCATCATTTAGAAGAACCAGACACAAATTTCTTTTTGTGAACAAGTAGCCCAAAAATGTACGTTTAGCAAAGTATTGGATAGAGGTGAAACTTAATTCAATCACACAATAGAAAACAAAAAAGAAAATTAACACACAAAACACAACAAGAATTTTATGCAACTTCACTCAATTGTAGCTAGACCCTATAATTGTAACTACAAATTTCACTATGGTTTGATTGGGGAGTTTTACAGCCTTAGTTCCAAAAATCCAACATAAAGATAATGTCCCTCTTTTTAAAAATAAATAAATAAAACAACAAATCATATAATAAAATTATCCGTTTAATGAAATAACTCCCAAATATTAAATAATTTTTAGCATGTTTCCTTCTTGGGGCAAAAAATTAAGCTCCACAACGTACAACACAGAGACTGAAAAATGTGATGCAGTTCAAAGGCATTATCAAAATGAGCCTTCTGTACATATGACGTACTTTCCTAGGAAATAAAAGCTCAAAATTATACATTTCTCAAGCATACCACTAGGCTGAGGCCATCATAGCAGAAGAACTAGGGAGTATTGCAGAATGCAGCACATGCACCAAAGCTCAAGTTAGTGTTAAAAAAGCTGAACTTATTGGAGCAAATAGGAAGTTAAGAGCCTCGGGCCCAAAAAAAAAAATAAAGGAAAACAAGTTCAAAAGATACAAACAACTAAAAATAATAGCAATGAAAAAATCACTTAGAAGAAAGCTGCCAAACTTAACTAGTTTCCTTCGTGTAAGTTATCCAAAAACAAAATAGCACATAAATACTTTATTCAAGCAAGAAATCAGCAAGCGATTCAACATGAATTAATAAGGCTCTGTGCAGCCAAAACGACTTAGAGCGCTGTGAAGGCCTTTGCAGGATAAATTTCCAAAGATACAAACAACCTGAACTCTAAAAAATTAATTAATTAGTTAAAACCGTATATAAGTCGAGCTAAGCAGCTAAGATAAACTTAAAATCATAACTGTAGCTGTCCTCCAAACAGGGCATTTATTGTCTGTCACGGTAACTGAGAAGAGCGCAAAATCTAGTTCGGCAATCAAATTAATGTAAATTGATTGATAAATAGGCGCCAAATTCTTAAAACAAAAATGCTTTGGCTCCACATATAGGAAATTAATCCTGCTAAATTCAACACAGCAATTCAAATAGAAGAAAAGAAAAGAAACAAAGGTTCTCTACTCACCACACACTGCGGTTCTACACACCAACAGTTCTTGTTATGCTGCTCATTGCGTTGAAAAGTCTCAAAGAAATTGAAATTGCTTAGCAAACGAAATATTCAAGTGGATCACATATGATAGATTTCGGATCACTCAAAATGCTATTCATCTCAAATCAAATAGAACGACAGAACAGATAGAACCAGCTCCACAATCAATAAATAAAACTCAATTAACATATAATGGCATATGAGCTAAAAGATCAAATCCATCACCTAAGAAAAATCAGAGAGTACCTACTCCTCGTTCCTTGGGATCCTTAGATGACCATCAACAAAAAGAAACTGATTCCGAACAATCTGACCAAAGCATAAAATGACAAAACCCTAGCTCATTCAAGAATCTGGTGGCCTGATCACAAGCAACGTAAACGAAGGTGATGAAGGAGAGAAAGAGCGCGTTAGAGAGAAAGAAGGCGGTTTTGGACCAAATCCTTGCTCCAAAACGCAGCTGCGATCCAATTTTAAAGGGTTCGATTGATAATCTCCGAAGCCTTCTCCTAGAAAAATGTGCAGCACTGTGAGCGAGCCCAAGAGCAGGAATGCCGGCACTTCTGCCATTACCTTCGCCCACGTATATCAAGCTACACAGCGTGGAAGGAAAAAAAACGTGTTGTAATGTCGGCCGTTTCGTTCCGGGTTTGGATTCCTTTTAAAAAGGTCAAGGAATGATTGCACGGATTTGTTTAAAAAAATAATGACGAGATATCTTAACATAGTTTAAAAATTATATATAATAATTGTTTTGATGTAAATTTAAGAATTTTAAAACTAATAAAACACACCTAAAAGCCTTTTGGGTCAGGATATTTTCATAAATTTTTTAGAGGAAATAAAAAAATAAGTCAAAATATCATAATATAGAGTAGGGGTGCAAACGAGTCGAGTTCGAGTTCGAGCCAGGGGGTGTTCGAGTCGAGCTCGAATGCCAAGTACCGAGCTCGAGCTTGAGCTCGACTCGTCTCACTAAATGAGTCGAGTAAAGCGGCTTGTCGATCGCGAATTCCTTTCCTGCTCTGGCAAATCTCACTCCCGCTCGCTGTCTCGCTCCCGCAATCGCGCTCCCGCTCCCATAGTCGCAAATCAATTATCATAATGCACATAAAAAGATTCATGCAAATTTTAATAATATTAAAAAAAAGAATATTTTATGTGGCATAGCCTATATTAAAATTTTAACAGTTTATGCATATTTAATTACTTAACTTTAAAAAAAAAATCTTTTTTTTACATATATTAAAATTTATCTTAATTTTTACATCTCACAAGAAAATAAATCTAAAATTAAAATAATAATTATATTTGCTCAGTAATATAATTATATCTCACTGACGATTAAGACTGGTTGCCCATTAAATGAGTCATTAGGACTATATTAAAAGTTTGACTATTATTTATTTTCCTAGCTAAAATTCTCTCGTGTAATATTCTATATTAATATTGAATTTAAATTTATTTGTGGATGACACATGACCTTATTGGTAGGACGACTAAGTAAAAAAGCAAGTAGGAACCTGAGCGAGAATGGAGGGTAAGAAAAAGAATTAGAAAATGAGCTTTTAAGCAGAAAAAGTTCCTACTATTTAAATGGAAAAAATCCTCCTCATCTATTCCTTATGACACGAATTTATAGCGTCATGAGATTTACAAGAAAGATAGCATAAATAAAAAAATTAAAAAAAAGGTATAATGCTAAATAGTCCACATATAAGATGCTATACCACTTCTATGCATGTGTCCCCTAATTGAGTGAGAGATAGTTGGGGCTGAGGATCTCTTTCTAGGTGAGTGAGGTGGTGTTAATTGTGCATTGGGGGAATTCAAAAGAGAGTGAGCTCCATAGTGTAGTGTCGAGCGAGTCTACGAGCTGGTGCAAAGCAAGTCGAACTCGATCACATGATATCGACTGGAAGTCATTAGATATTTATGATGAATCTTAAGTCATCGTGAGGGATAGGGTGAGTTGGGAACCCTAGGTAAGCGCTTTCTTATAATTGAGCTTGGATGTAGGGGTGATCAATCTTAGAGAGAACGAGTAGCTAATAATGCGATAAGGTCATCTAGCGGATGTCAAGCTGTTAACTTGATTCAGAGCCAATGAATTGTCCAGGGCGGGGCAAGTTTTCTACAGGCCTAGACGAGTGACACCAATTGATCTTGTCTGACAAGTGACAAGCTCTTCTATGACGAGTGTCGCCCCCTTTAGACCACTAAGACTGAGTTCCTTATGCAGGCCCCACAAGTTTATCTGTCATGATACATACTAAATAACTATACAATATATATCGCATTAATACGAGATGGCGGTCAAAATAACAAAACAATTTGGTTTTGTCGCTGAAATGACACGATAGGAGTCGTATGTGGGCAGTAGCTGAGAAAGTGATCTTTTTGAAGGATAGAAGTGAGGGGTCAGCGGAGTTGGGGCCCGGCACATGCAGCCAAGTACTGGGCGGTGTGGCTATGTCTCCTTGTCTTCAGCTTTGATCCGTAATATTGGGATATGCGTAGGAGGTTTGTTTATATACATTTATACGGACAAATTTTTAAATTAGTTAAAATAAAATGGAAAAAAAAAATTATCAGCGATGTTAATCTTTAGCATAGAAAATGACTGCCCTTGGTGATCTGACACCCAGCCTATCTGGGGTTTTGATCTGGCATTATATATAATGTTTAATTAAATTATGTATTTATAAATAAAAAATTTGTCAAATAAATTTAAATTTAACTATTTATTTTTTCTCTTTTTAAGTTTTTTTAAATGATATTATAAATAAGTAAAATTATAAACGTAAATATATAGTTTTATTATACAAAACGAAAAAAACAATTATATTTTTTTAATTTAACTAGTTGTTTTTAAATTTTTTTAATTCAAAAGAAAAACATATTGAAATTATTTTAACAGTTTCTACAGTTTTTTTAAGTCCTA
>NW_021319518.1:5922866-5930777 GCF_001605985.2 Dendrobium catenatum | reverse complement strand
GCGAGACAAACAAATCTTCTAACTACGTCGTCGGACGAAAAGCGCTCCGCGGCCTCCGAAATCCGGCTTTTCCTTCTCTTCCTTCTCTTTCTCTCTCTTGCCTTCTCCTTCTCTCTCTTCGAAATGAATAAAAATATCTCGAATCCGATATTTATTAACACTGATCGTCCCGGACGATCCAAAATTCGTCCCGGTACGATTTGCTCTCTGGACAAATTTCGTACAGACGAAATCAATTATCGTAAGGACGATTTTCTCTCTGGACAATTTTTGTCCTGACGGATCGTCCCGACTGCTCCAGGTTCGTACAGACGACAATGACAGATTTCTTCACAAATTTCTTCAGTTCGTCCAGTATTAAATCCAGTTCGTACAGACGAACTGCACTAAAAAAATCAGCTTTTTGAAGGGTTTTACAGTGGGTTTATCTTAATTTACGCCAAAGTCAAGTAATAGACGACGGAGCCAAATAATATCTGCCGTGAGAGCTGCAAGCGATCGATACTCAGACTCCGTGGAGGATCGAGCGACTGTAGTTTGCTTCTTGACTGTTCAGGATATGATTGTGTCACCTAGAAATGAACAGTAGCCCGATGTTGATTTCCTTGAGACTGGATCACCGGCCCAATCGGCATCTGAAAAAGAAGTGAGGGATAAATTAGATTTAGAAATAGGAATACCGAAATCGATCGTACCTTTAATATAGCGTAGCAATCGCTTTAGAAGATATGCATGCTCAAGCATTGGTTGATGCATATGTTGTGAAAGTAGGTTGACGCTATAAGCAATATCTGGTCGCGTGAGACACAGATACTGTAGTGAACCAATAATCTTCCGGTACATAAGTTGGCTCAGCAAGTATTGGATCGGGAGGTATGTCTTTCGGCATTTTGGTACATGTCGGATTTGCTACAGGATTGCAATTGGTTAGTTGAGCCAGGTTGAGGATGGATTTTGCGTAGACCGCCTGGGAAAGGAAATACAAGTCGTGTGCCTTGATTATCTGTAATCCAAGAAATGAGTTAGCTTCGCCGAGCTGCTTCATAGCAAACTTACCATTGAGTGCCGTTACAATTTTGTTAATCGCAACGTTATTGCTGCCCGTAATAAGGATATCATCCACATATACGAGTAAATATATGACAGTATTTTCTTGTTTAAATATAAGCAAGGAAGGATCGGATTTACTATGTATGAAACCAATGGAGACAAGGAACGAAGTGAAAGTGTTATACCATTGTCTCGGGGCTTGCTTAAGCCCGTAGATAGATTTGTGAAGACGACATACATATTCTGGGTTGGTAGCGTCCTCAAACCCGTGGGGTTGCCGCATAAAGACTGTTTCTGACAGTGAACCATGAAGAAATGCATTGGCAACATCCAGTTGTTGAACCGGCCAATTATGCTGAAGGGCAACCGCGAGAAGAATTCTGATTGTTGGTAGTTTTGCAACTGGACTAAACGTCTCCGTGTAGTCGAGGCCATATTCCTGGTGATTACCTTGTGCAACTAGCCGTGCTTTGTATTTGGCTATGGATCCATTAGAATGATGTTTAATGCGGTATGTCCATTTGCATCCCAGTATAGATGCATTCGGTGGCCGAGGTACAAGACTCCATGTTCCTTGAAGCTGGAGCGCAAGGAATTCGTCGGCCATTGCTTTTCGCCATTCAACGTGCTTGCTAGCTTCAGTGTAGTTCGATGGGATGACTGGATCAGTGAGCTCATTCTGAGTATGAAGTAAATTCATACGATTGATAGGCTTGAGCGACCCTGTCTGTGAGCGAGTGACCATCGAATGAGGAATGGCTGGGATATAGGGAGGATCAGGTGATTCGTCTGGAGTGTGAGAGACATCAGCAGCTGGAAGGTTGAGAGGTGAAGCGCTTGTTGTCATATGATGCTGAGTTGTAGATGAACTAGGCAATGTATTTGTGGATACATTATGATGCTGAGCTACAGACGTGGGAATGAGAAAGTTAAAAGAAGATTGCTCAGGAGGTTTTTGGGTAACAACAATCTGCATTTTAGAGAAAGGAAAAAAATTTTCGTCAAATTTGACATGTCTGGACAAAATGACTTTGTAAGTGGATAGATTTAAACACTTATAGCCTTTATATGTGTCCGAGTAACCCAAAAAGACACACAGTGGAGATTTCGGTTGAAGTTTGTTGCGAAGCGTAGAGGGTGTCAGGGGAAAGCTAGCACATCCAAAAATTCGGAGGTGATCGTAAGCCGGCACTCTGTGATTGAGGAGTTCATAAGGGGATAGGTTATTCGTATTTGGAGACGGCATTCGGTTTATAAGATATACAGCCGTTAAAACAGCATCAGGCCAATAAGAGTTCGGAACAGAAGCAATGTGCAGGAGAGTCCTCGTGGTTTCTAAAAGATGTCTGTGCTTGCGTTCTGCAACCCCATTTTGTTCTGGCATGTAAGGACAGGAGAGCTGATGAAATATCCCATATTTCTGAAGAATCTCAGTGAAAGTTTTACTTATATATTCGCCGCCGCCATCAGTTCTCATACATTTGATTCTACGAGACAGAAAATTTTCTATGTAAGATTTAAATGTGATAAATATTTGAGAGACTTCCGATTTATGTTTCATGGGAAACAACCAGGTGTAACGAGTGTAGTCATCAACAAATAATACGTAATAGAGAAAACCAGAGTTAGAAATCACAGGAGCAGGACCCCATATATCAGAATGCAAAAGTTCCAAAGGAAAAGTAGATCTATGCGTAGATGATGCAAAAGGCAATTTATGCGTTTTTTCTTTAGTGCAAGAATGACAGTTAAAAGAATGAAAATCAATGTGTAGTTGAGGTTGAGACAAAGCAATGCTACGAAGCGTTCTCTGGCTGGGGTGGCCCGTCCTCTGGTGCCATGTATGGTTGGCTTCCTTATTCGTTTGCAGAGCACAGTGCTTGATAGAAGTTGGAGCTCTAATTGGATAAAGGCCCTTATGGCATGGACCTTGGAATATAATTTGCTGTGTCGTCAGATCCTTAAACACAAAACCAGACGGGTTAAAAATAATCGCAATATTATTATCTTTTGTTAGTTGCGAAATCGAAAGTAAATTATAATTGATGGACGGAGAATGAAAAATTTGAGATAGGATAAGCTTACGAGAGGGAGTCGGTAGCAATCCTTTGCCGGAATTTGCTATGCTTACCGAACACCCATCGCCAATTGTAATACCGTCATGTCCAGTATATGGACTGGATACCGAGAGGTTGTTCAGCGATTTTGTAAGATGTGACGAGGCGCCCAAATCCAGATACCAATCAGTGTAATCTGAAGATGATTCCGCTAGCAGAGCTTTGTTCGCTTGGGGCTGTTTGGGCGTAAATTGTGCATTCATCCTATGCCAGCAATCAGTAGCAGTGTGCCCTTTCTTGAGGCAAATCTTGCACGTCGGGACCAGCCCAGTAGTTTCTTTGGTTGTATTGACGTTGCTGTATGAGCGACCTCTGGAGCGACGTCCACGTCCGCGAGTAGAGAATAGAGCTGTATTGGACGTGTCAGCTGGAGCAAGATTTGGAAGATCATGTGCCATGTGAATCTCTTCGGTGATGAGAAAGGAATAGAGCTGGTCAAGATTTAGCGGCTGTGTCATAGTCCTAATAGATGTCTTGAAAGATTGATAGTTCTGAGGTAGCCCGCGAAGTATGTATAGAATGATATCTTCTTCTTCAATGTGACCGCCAGCTGCGGCGACTTGATCGACGAGCGTCTTAACCTCATTGAGATATTGAACCATCGTCTGATTTTTGAGAGAAACGTTGTGTAGGGCATTCTTTAGTTGAATGACACGAGATCTGTTCGTAGATTGAAAACGCGTTTGAAGAGTCGTCCAGATGGCTGATGTTGTATCGAGATTTAGAACATATGGTAAGATCGAAGCAAATATGGTAGAGCATAAAGAATCTGCAAGGTTTTGATCATTGAGGACCCATTGGGCATAAGCTTGATCGGGAACAGTGGTGCCATCAGCACGATGGGTCAATTTGTTGGGTACCGGAGACGAAGGATCAAGAAGTGTCTCCAAACCATTTGCCCGACAGATTTTAAGAACTTGAGAGCTCCAAAGCGGATAGTTATCAGGAGAGAGCGGATTTTGAACAGTATTCTTGAGATTTGAGAGAACAAACTTGAGAGATGACGACAGAACCGGAGTTGTGGATGTCTCCGATGATGCGCCGAGCGTGGAAGTAGCTGGTGACTCCATGAATCCCAGAGATCGTTACGATCTATCTGATACCATGAAGAATTTCACGATGCAAGAAATCAAGAAGAGTGCGAAGTGAGGAGGAAAAAGAACGGGACAGAGAAGAGCCGTTCAGGAAACAAAAGAATATTATTATTATATCCTACTCAAACTAGTACAGGCTAAATATATAGATGTAGCTTTTAACAAGACTTATAAAGGGCTACATAAAGAGACACAGATAAAACAAAGTACAGAAATATTTATTGCTCTAATATCTGGGACATCTTTCTTGCTTCTTTTAAGACATCAACTATAATTTCATTTTGCTACTATTTTCTTGTTTCTTTCATATTATTTTTTTAAAATTTATGTATAAAAAGTTGATTTTTACAATCAAAATAGCTAAACTAACAGTAAATTCAATGCCAATTTCATAAATGGTTATAGCCAACCAAAAAAAAATTAAAAAATGAATCAAGCTAAACTAATTATATATACATATAAGCAACAACAAGCTCCATTATGACAAACCAAAGCAAGGTATTTAGTGTGATGCTTCAATTTTCTAATGCACCGTATGATCTTAACCATGCATGTTCATGACATCAGACACTATCAAGAGTTCTTGACTTCTCTCAATATAGCAGAAACTCTTAGAAAGACATTTCATGCATAAGAGGACGAGAGCAAAAGAATGAAACCTTTGCGAGAGAAATAAACATTAGTCTCCTCTTGCTTCCCCCTCATCCTCCTACCCCCTCCTCTGGCTCTGCCAAAGGTTTTGACTCCTCTTATGGAGTTTGATGGCCACCTTTCAGCCTTAGGGTTCCCTCCTCTAGTTTATGACCCTTATTCCCCTAAACTACCTAACCTTAGATATGATGTTCGGGCATCACCGCTCAACCTTAATCACCTCTTCTCAATGTTGTCAATGAGAAAATTGTAGGAAATGGCCTAGGAAATATAATGCCCATAATCTAATTTGGAAGAATTCTTTATTTCTCTTTAAAAACTCCCTTTTTACATTTTTTTGAGTTGTTGCAAGAAATATCACATGTAATGTTGTGCCTTCTTCTTCCTCATCTGATGCTTATGTTGTCATCCCTAACATAAATCTACCCTCTAGAGACCTTCCTTAGGCCTCTGCCATCCTCCCTTCCAAAGTTGGAAGTGATACCCCTTAGCTTCAAACCTTAAATATGTTTGATTTGCTTGAACATGAGGAGACATCCACGAGTGCTTCTGTCTCAGTTCCCATATCCCAGGTTCATGGAACAATTAATACAAAGTCCAAGGGATCGGAGGCAAAAAAAAAAAAACCTCTAAACAAAGTTCAAAATCTTAATGTTACTTCCCAACTTTGCTGACTGAAATGTTCGTGGCTTTAATAACACTAATAGGGTTCTAATGTGCAAAAATTATGCCCTGTGGACAAATTAAATGTTGGAATGAATGTTCAACTAGATTTTTAGTTAATATTTCCTTAAATAAATCTCCATAATTAGTGTTAACTATCGTGAAGAATAAATTAACATTGGATTATCAATTTGAGGAAAACAATGATTTTATTTTCATATCCAAACTCAGCATATGGAATGTAATAATTATCCCTAAGGATAAAATCTACACTCACCTATCATTTCGAATACAAAGTTGACTTAGGATAAGCTTGATCGATGTCCATAGATTTTCTCCCTCCCTTAGAGAACTAAGAGATGGCTTATTTTATGGGATCTTGGGTTCCTATAGAGGCAAGCCTATACATTCAATCATATATCTGAAAAAAAAAAATTCAATAAATGTGGAGATTATACCTAAACTTTAAAATAATCATGTACATAAGCAAGTTGCCTTAGTGAATTCCAATTAAGTTTCATTGGTTAACTTCTTTATATTTTGGCTTTGGCATTTGTCTCTTATGCTGAGTGTTATATCTGGAGCTCTTGTTGATCTGTTGCATCCTATGCTGATGTGGGTTGTCGTTATATCTTTTTGGGGCTTTTTGGATTTGCCAGTCTCCGATGGTATTCTAGGTTACTTTGGCTGGTTGGATGTGCATTGTTGGATGATGATGAGCCCTCCTTCCTTGATTCCTTGGATGGTTAAGGCTTCATTGTGGCAACCTTGGAGGAATTCTACTATGTTGTGCTCCTTATGCTAGTGGTGGTTGCTATTTTATTTGCAATTTTCTTGTAGTTGATTGGTTATGCTGTTGAGCTGGAATTATCTGCGGCTATGGATGGGATATGTCTAATTTTATTTGTTTCCTATTGGTTTTTATTCCTTTTTTTGTAATTCCTCAAATGGAGGACCAACTTGGTCTTAACTTCCAACGAGGGTTTTTTTGCAGGAAGGTTTTCTTGCTTCTTAAGTCCAGTTGGTCTTGTGGGATCTTGGACATTTTTGCTATTGAACTTTTTTGAGGACGCTCATGGAAATCTTATGTTTTTTTTTTTTTTTGGGTCTTTTCTATGTCTTTCTTTTTCATGGCTCCTTTAAGCCTTATTTTGTACCTCATCTTTTTAGTTGAATGAAAGTGTGGCTTGCCACAGTAAATCTCGCCCCCATAGTGAATTTTTATATAAAACTTAAATGTTAATCTCTCCTTGTACTATCAAGAATATATTAGCTCGTAATAATAAATCTAAGGGGCTATTTGGTTGGAAGAAAAGTGAACGTATTGCATTCATAATGCATGGGTTTTAAACTTTTGTGTGCTTGGTTGGATAAAAAACAAATCCAAATTAAAATAAATCCACTGTATAGTTCATTTTTTAGGGAAAGTGTTCTCGCCCATTTTGGCGGAGAACATCGATCACTCGTTTGCTTGATCGCCGTCGACGGCCACTTATTAGAAAGCATAAATGATTAACTACCATAATCTGTAATTAGTTTTATTAAGACTACCGTACTGTACTTTCTTTACGCCTTCTCTGATACCATGATGAAATTCTTGAGTCTTCAATTGCGTTCTTGAGGAAGATCAAGATCAGTGATGAAGAGAGGAAAGGACCGAGACGTGATAGAGGTTGGGATCCGATAGATATTCAAATACCACTGTCGTTGCCCACCGCCGACAAATGCCAACCTGTTGCGGATCTGTTTTCATGGTTTATGTTTTTGATGATAGCAAACACTCTTATTTCTCTACGACGGCCTTATTTACTAACATTTCAGGTCCACACGATCAAACTGCAATTGCCAATTTGGAACTAGCTCAAGATTGGGTAGACTAGGTCTGAGCCAGATTGTACACTTTTTTCCTTTCTTGAGTCTATTGTATTTGGTGTGGCTCCTAATGTTATGTAACTTGGAAGATTTTTTGTTGCTCTCTAAAGATTTCTATTTTTGGTAACATCGTTTGGGACGATCTGTCCAAAAGCAGAAACGCTAATTAGGGCATCCTCATTAAAGCAGCCATCATTATATAAAACATATCATCCTGGACGATTTTGTATCGGCCAGAACGATAGGCTCAATACAGAAAGAATCTACCGCCATATCTAATTAGAAATAACCTATTTTTGGACATCGTTCAGGTGGATCATCCAGGACTATAAAATATCGTCCAAAACGATCCAGGTCAATTTTTCCAAAATTTATCTGGAATTTAAGGAAAACAATTATGACTTGATTTCACGATCAAATCGGCCTGGACGATCGCCAAATTGTCCTGGCCGATGTGCTGGACG